>NW_009799102.1:2885584-2890380 GCF_000213175.1 Neurospora tetrasperma FGSC 2508
CTAGTATATACTACCCCAATATATCTCTACTAAATACCTCCGAAAAATACTATTAACTTCAAAAGAAAGAAACCCTAATATAATAAATTAATTATATAGTTACTAATATCCAATTATCTAACCCAAAGTATAATAATATTAGTAACCGCAATTTTTATAATATATATATTAGACTCTCTATATAAGCAACTACCAATCTTACTAATATATGTAATCGAATTCATTTATTCGAATAGAATTATAGAGAAATAATTAAAGGTATAAAAGCTAGGGTAAATAAGGCAATCTAGAACAAAATAATAAAAGAAATAGTTAGGGTAAATAATATATTGGAAATAGAGTACAGTACTATAACAATTATTAAAACCCTTTAGAAATCGATAAAAGAGGGATATAGTAAATTATTTAATAGTATAGAAGAAATATAGATAATAATAATTAAGAATCGGAATACTATTACTAACCTAGTATATACTTTAGAGTCCCTATATTAGGAAATTATTATAGGCAAAGGGTAGATAGTAAATATAATTATACGTAATTATATAAAGGAGAAAGAAAGAGAAGTGTGTAGCTAAGTGCCTAGAAGACTAGCCTTATAAGGGTGACCGCCAGCGGGTCTGCGGACCCGTAGTAAGCAGCGCTCTAATTAATTAATTACTAGCAATATAGTACCGGTAGCGACGATAGCGATAGTAGTCTTAAAAGCTATAGTACGCTAGTATAAAGTATATAGGCTAACCCTATAATACTTCCCCGGATTAAAAGAAGCTATATAATTAATTAATATTATATAAAATAATAGAAATTCCTATTAAACGAGCGGTCCGCTCTTAAAAAGCCTTTATTATTACCGTTAGCGGGTATTATTGTAATTTCCGCCGCGGAACTAGAACTTCCCGCTCTACCTCCTTCTCTCTTCGCCTTTTTTCCGCTGCTACTTAATACGGAGAGTACAGTACTTCGGGGTAACTATCGTAGAAAGTCCGGACTATATCGGGGGTTATAAATATATTAGTATATAGTTACTATAATAATATTTATAGGGGTATTTAAATTATAAGGTATTCCTAATAAACCTTATCGTTCTTCCAATAACTATCGATTTTTTTAAATTTATATTCGATAGAATCCTCCCTATTATTAATCCTCCTTATAATCCAACTATAGTTAGTACGAACGTTCTATTCCTCTATAGTTATTTATTCCGGGAGACCTTCCTCGTCCTATAGTTTAACTTTACTAATATAGAACGTTAAATTATACTTTATATTAATTAGAAATTTAAATATTATTTAATAATTATTTACTTTAAGGATTTCGAAAGGGCCTTCGAAGAGGGGTATAAATTTAGTATAGGGTTGGCCGGTATCGAGGTTTTCGATATTGAAAAGGACTTTATCTCCTTCCTTATATTTCAGCGTATCCAACCGATAGGTATTTACGTTATTTTTATAGTATTATTATATTTATTAGGCTTAATTCGTAATGAAATTTAAAATTTATTCAAATTAATTAATTAGTTTATTAATTTTAAAATATTTTATTTATTGTACTACTAATATTTTTAGTAAGTATAGTTTTACTAGTTCGATATTTATACGGGGGTAAAAACCGTTATTAGCGAAAAAAAAGAGATACTAATGATTTTAGAAACTAAATTATTATTAGTAAACTCTATAATTAGTAATTAATTCATTTAATTATTTTAAACTTAATTAATATAGAAGCGAAAATACTTTTTTATTTATATATTAATACGTTTAATTTAATTGTTAGTAGCGGAATAAAAAGTAGAAGAGGGTTTAAAAGCGATTTCTTATTATAATAATAAAGCCTTTTAGAATTGCGAAATAAATTAGGTACTATAATTAGAAATAATAGAGTTTAGTAAATTATAAATATTATAGATTCTTTTAATAAAGTATTTTACTAGTTCTTTTACTATTAGACCGACGGTAGGGATATAGTATTTTATTTTTGTAAAGCGATCGATAATAATAATAATATATTTAAATTCTTGCTTACGGTATAGATAGGGCGTAAATAGAGTAATATAATCGNTTAAAATATCCTTCTATAGTACGAATAGTATTATTAATAGTTTAAAAATTATAGGGGGTATATTATAATAGTTTTAATTCAGCGTATATTAAATAAACCTTATAATATAACTTTATTATAATATATATTCCTAACTAAAAGAAAAATTATAATAATAACGAATAAGTTTTCTTATAGCCCGAATACTTAGTAAATAGCGAATTGTAAATATAATAGAGGAGTAAAAGGTAAAATTTTATATCAATAGGGTTAATAAAGATAGTACTATAAAAGTACGTTCGTCCTTAAATTACTTAGTATTTAGTAAAGGGGACCTTCTTTATATAGTCTTTAATCTCTTAAAATTATATTTAATAATTAGGGTCCAATAAATAAGCAATAATATTTTAGAGAATTATTAACTTCTTATAACCTTCTACTATTAAATTGTTTATTAATTTCTTATTTAAAGTCTCTAATTTATAAATATACTTAATACTAATAGAGATTTCCTTTTTACTTCTACTTTCTAGAATGAAGGCTCTATTAATAAAGATATTTTAGTCAAATAAAACTTTATTTTTAATTAGTAGCCGCTCATCAGTTTTATTTTTGGGTAAATCTTTTGGCTTTTGATTTAATACGTTGGGACGTACTTATAAGAATTTAGGGCGGTATTTAATTATAAAATTAAAATAGGAAAGAAATGAGAATTATTATATATAGCGGGGGGTAAATTGTTTATTAATTATAAAAGTCTTTAAATTTTTATAATTAATAAGGATTTCGAAAGGTTTTTAGGCTCCCTCTAATTCGGGACGCTACTCCTTAAGGGCTTTAATAATAGCTAATAATTCTTTATTATAGATATTATAATTATATTCTATTAAGAAATATTATTAGTTAAAATAAATAACCGGGTATAAAATACCCTCCTTATTATATTAGGATAGAATGCTACTATATACCTAATTTAAAATATTTATTTTAATAACGGTCTATTTAAACTAATTATAAATCCGAAATACTAAACTACTACTAAAAGCTTTTTTAAGAGCTTTAAACGATTCTTAATAGTAGTCGGTCTATTATTATTTTACTAATTTCTTTATTAATTCGTATAATAGATTAATAATCATCGAAAAGTATTTAATAAATCGTTGGTAGAAATTAGCGAAATTTAAGAAATACTATAGTACTTTCTTAATTTTTAAAACTTTTAAAATTTTAATAGCGGATATTTTATTAGGGTCTATTTCGAATCTTCTTAAGATAATAATTAAATTAAAATATTTTATCTTTATAATATAGAATTCGTATTTATTAATATTAATTTATAGCCCTATTTGAATTATCTATTATAAGACTTCCCTAATATAAATTTCGTAATTCTCTTTGTTATTTGAATAAATTAGGATATTATTAAAATATATTATTATATATATATTAAGGATATTATATAGAATATTATTAATATAATTTTGGAAGGTCCTTAGGGCGCTTTAGAAGCCGAATAAATAAATAATAAATTTAGAAAGACCGAAATAGGTAATAAAAGTAGTAAATTATTTATATCCTTCCTTTATACAAATCCTATTAAATATAGCAATTATATTGAACTTAGTAAAAATCTTTGTATAGTAAATAGTATTAAGGGTCTTTTTAATTAATAATAATATGTAATATATTTTTAGTATTATATTATTAATACTATAATAATTAATATAAATACGGACGCCGCCGCCGGACTTTTTTATTAAAAGGATAGGGGACGTAACTATAGATTGCGAAGGGCGAATAAAATTCTTTTTTAAATTCTCGTCGGTCTACTTTTTAATAATAATAGTTTTAATTAGGGATATATAGTATAATTGTACGTTAGGAGGGATTACTCCCAACTAGAATTTAATCTTATAATTATATAAATAATTAAGAAGAATTTCTTTAATTAATAATAAGAGGAAAATTACTACCTTATTAATATATTATTATCCCTCCGATTCTTTCAAAATAATAATAATTTTATCCTTAGTTTTAATTAAATAGTCGGCCTTATTAAAGAATTTTTTTACATTTTTATTAGAGATTTTAATTAGGTATACGTACTAAATTATTTCTTTATAAAGCGGAATATCTTCATTGAAATTTCTAGTAAAGTAAATTATGTTAGTAAAAATTATAACTTTTTAAAACTCTTCTAATAAATAAACGCCGGCTAAATTATTAATAAACCTATAGAAGAGTAGGGGGAAACTTCCCTTATATTACTAATTATTACTTTCTAAAATATTAATAATTATCTCCTCGGTTAAATCTATATTCCGGACTTCCGCTATAGTAACTAACCTTTTAATTCTAATATAATTTGTAATATATAGTTATAGTCGTTAGGATTCGTAGATGAAATTAAAAATTAATATATTAAATTC
This sequence comes from Neurospora tetrasperma FGSC 2508, assembly GCF_000213175.1. Lineage (NCBI taxonomy): Eukaryota > Fungi > Ascomycota > Sordariomycetes > Sordariales > Sordariaceae > Neurospora > Neurospora tetrasperma. Next base: position 2,890,057 of record NW_009799102.1, read on the forward strand.
TTTAATATTGTTAAATCTAATAGAAGAAGTACTATTGAAATTATAGTAATAGTAGGTTTAGGGGCGTTTTATACTTATAAAAATATATTAGCTATTAAAGCGGATATAAAGGTCGTAGGGAATTAGGCTTTTAATCTTAATAAAAAGTATAGCTATATTTATAATACCAATTTTAAATCCGGCTTTATTAATTATTAATATTTTAATAGAAGCGGAGATAGGTTAATAACCGGCTTTAAAAATTCCCGGTACAGGAGTTAATAATATTAGTACTACTTAAATAGGATAAATAATTTTATTATTTAATATTAATTTTAATAGCGT
>NW_009799102.1:2892934-2970625 GCF_000213175.1 Neurospora tetrasperma FGSC 2508
ATATTAGAATTAAAAAAATAAGAGGGTAGTATAAAGGAACTAATAATAAAAGTAATACTCCTACTAAGGAAATGAGTGCCTCTTAATTCTATAGATTAGTATTAATTATATTATTACTTTATTAATACTATAAGAGATCTAGCGTACTAAGTAATTTACTTATTCTATCTCTCCTCTACACTCTTAAATCCGATAGGGGGAATAGGTATATTATTTATTTAAATCTAATAGGGGTAAAACTAATTAATTTCTCCCATTAAATTACTACCTTTCCTCTATACTCTTTCCAATGGAGGAGATAGAAGGTACTTTATTATAAATATAGTAGCTAAGCTAAACTATATTTAAACTTTATTAATAAGTAGATAATAAAGTCCTTAATTAATAGTTGTATAATAAATAGAATAGATTAAAGTAATTTAATAAATTTCTTTAAAAAGCGGGGTAGAAGATATATAAAATATAATTTGAACCCAGGAAGACGAAAGTCCTTAACTAAAAGAAACTCGTTAAAAGAATTTTATGAAAGTTAATAGATAGAGTAATATAAAAAAATAGACGGTAATTGGGGGGGAATTATCTAACCGGTTAAAATATATAATAAAGGATACCGAAAATAAATATTCTTATATCTTTACCAATATTAATTTTTCTACTTAACAATATCTTACATTTACGGTTATAATATTATTTAGTAAAGTAACTATCTAGCTCAGGGTTTAATACTTTTTAAATACTATTATAGTAAAGTTAATCGAAAAATAGAAAGTACTTTATTATAAAAATTCCCAGAAGATGCCGCATTATACAATATCCTTAGAAAAAAATATTTTTATTAACTAACGTAACCACTAACGATAATACTAATAATAATAATAATAATAATAATACTAGCCTAGTCCAATCCCTTACCCTTTAAGAGAAGCCCTAACATTGCAATATCCGTTGTAATACTAATATTCCATCGTATATAAATATAAGCAATAATTTAAAATAGGGGCACTCTTTGGATTCCGGAAGCTCAAATTCTTTTAGCGGACCGTATTATAGGGGTAGAGATCCGGCTATAAGTATTATAGGAAATTCTATTACCTATACTATTAATATTAGTAATTTAGAATTTATATCTAATACTAGTATAAAAACTAATTCACTACCACCTCCTATTAGAAGGATAGCCAATATAATACTTAAACTCTTATCTAATTTGGAATTCGAATCCAATTCAAATAATAACCTCTTTATTAACTAGCGCAACTACCAATAATAATACCAATACTAACCTAATCTAAATAATAGCCTCTTTATTAACTAGCACAGCTACTAATAATAATACTAATACCAACCTAATCTAAATAATAGCTTCTTTATTAACCAACGTACCCACTAACGATAATACTAATACTAGCCCAATCTAAATAATAGCCTTTTTATTAATTAGTACAATTATTAACGATAATACTAATACTAGCCTAATTTAAATAATAGCCTTTTTATTAATTAGTATAACTACTAACAATAATACTAACACTAGCCTAATCCAAATAATAGCCTCTTTATTAATTAGTGTGGCTACTAATAATAATACTAATATTAACCTAATTTGAATAATTATTACAGAGTAAAGCAATATTAAATATATAGGGTAAAATATAATTTATATAATTATATAAGGAAGAAAGGAGATTATAGAATCTATATGTAGCGGTTTATCCTATATAGGCAAGGGTAAGCCACATCCTTAATATATATAACCGGAGCCTCCGGGAGCGTATAGCTAATTAGGGGGCCTGCGTTAGCCTAATAGCTACTATAGCAATAGTAAGGCTAAACGAATCAACTAATTAAAAAACGTACATCAACCGGCAATTATAGCCGTAGGATACTATAATTAAATAATAATTATAAGCTAGCCCTATAATAATAATAGCCTTTTTATTAATTAGCGCAATTACTAATAATAATACTAATACTAGCCTAATTTAAATAATAACCTCTTCGTTAATTAGTACAACTACTAATAATAATACTAATACTAACCTAATTTAAATAATAGCCTCTTTATTAACTAGTGCAACTACTAATTATAATACTAATACTAACCTAATCTAACCCTCTATTCCTCAAAAGGAAGCCCTAATATTATAATATCCGTCCTAACCCGCCTCTACTCTCTTACCCTTATAAATTCTATAACTTTTAGTAAAAGCTTCTCCGTCTAAAATAATTTTCCTCTTTATTAATTAGCGCAATTACTAATAATAATACTAATACTAATCTAATTTAACCCCCTACCCCCCCTTAAAAGGAGCCCTTAGTATTATAATATTCGTTCCAACCCGCCTCTACTCTCTTAACCCTATAAATTTTATAATTTTTAATAGAAATTTCTCCGTCCTAAGTAACTTTCCTTTTTATTAACCAATATAACTACCAACGACAATACTAATACTAACCTAGTCCAACCCCCTACCCCCCCTTAGAAGGAGGCCCCAGCGTTACAATATCCGTCCTAACCTTCTTCTACTCTCTTACCCCTATAAATTCTATAATTTCTAATAAAAGTTTTTCCGTCCTAAATAACTTTCTACACCTTAAAACTCCTTCTTCAAAACTTATTTCTAGGAAAACTTCGTTTTATTATTTAATATCCAATTAGCATCGTTAATAATAAAATATTTACCTCCTAATAATATAACTACTTTATAATCTATTAATACTATAACTTCATTAAGAGAGGGGTCTATATCTTTATTTATATTAAGGTCGTTTTTTAAATTACTTTCTAAATCGCTTTCAAAGTCCGGGTTGTTAATAATTAAAAGAGGGTTGGTCTTTAATTATAGAATACAATTATAATATAAATCTCTAAAGAATTTAAGATTAAACCTATTTATTAAGTAAATTCCGAGGCTATTAGGAGGTAGAAGTAAAAGGGAGAATATTAATTTAATAAATATTAATAAGGATAGTAAGGATAATAATTATAATAGTAGTAGTTATAGTAATAATAGTAGTAGTAATAATTTCCTTAAAAAAGGATTAAAAGTAGGAATAGAAAGTTAATAGTAATTAATAAAAATAATAATAAGAACGGGGATTAAAATATAGAAGGTTAGGATAGTAAGTATAAAGGAGCGGATAATAGTAATATTGAAATAGTAAATTCGGTTTACCTAATTCTATTCTAATAAAGTGTTAGAGGATAGAACTCTAATAAGAGAAATAAGTATACTATTTTTATAAATCAAATAGGGGGAGAGCTAATAAACCCCCCCCCTATTAAATTTAAATATATTAAATTAATATAAATAGAATTCCAATAAGGAAAATAGGTATATTATTTATATAAATCTAATAGGGGGAGAATTAATTAACTCCCTCTATTAAATTTAAATATATTGAATTAATACGTTCTACTAATTATAAATATATTATTACTCCTATTTAAAACCCCACATAAATCTTACTATACTATATAATTTTAGAATCGGTTCTATAAAAACGTAAAAATTACGTAGGACTAATAAATAAATAAAGCGCCCTAAACTAATTCGGCTCTAGTTTAATACAAAGACTTAATATTTTATTAGAAATATATTATACTATTCCGTTATTAAATTCAACCCTATTACTAAAGTATACCTATTCGCCTTTATTACTACTAATAATTATTTCTCCTATATCCCCCTCTATTTACTTAATACTCCTTTTAGGGTCCCGGATTGGAATTTACTTATTTACTTATAATAGTCGGACCTCCTTTATATTAAACATATCGAATTTTAATTCTAATAATATAGTAAAATTAAACTATAAGATATTAAAGGTATTGAATACTAAGTAATCGGGTAATTAAAAAGTCGTATATTCCGAATGTACCTACTTATTCTAATAGACTATATAAGTATAATTAATAACATTTTTATTTATAAATAGTTTTATATATTTACCTATTTAATATATTCGTATATCGTTTTCGATAATTCTACGGATAATTATAGTATAAGGGCCAATAGCGGAGAGGCGGACGAATAAAGTCTTCGTATTGTAAATTGAATTCTTATACTATTTAATATTAATAGTAAAAGAAGCGTTAATATACTCGAGAACTATATTAATCGCCTTCTACTAATTACCGGTAATAGAATACTATATTATATTAGAATATAAGATAGCATCCGCGAATAGTTCGTTTATAATTTCGGGGCGAAGTAGCTATATTAAATATAGTATTTTAAACCTATAATTATTTAATTTACTGTTATAAAATAAAATAGGAAGAAGATTTATTATTTGTTGGAGGATACTATCATTTCCTAAGGAGATAATTTTATCGAATATAAGAAAGATACGAATAACCTAGAAATAATAATAAATACTATAATAGCCTATATTTATTATACTCAAAAATATTTTATACTTAAACCAAATAAATAGAAAAAAGACTTCGTTATAGATAAAAAGAAGTTTACGGTCAATAAACTTTTCTCTAATATTCAATATAGCCCGGCGTACAAATACTTTAGTAAGGTCGGATTCTAAAATATAGTTATAATTAACGAGCCTAGCAATAAAAGAGGCTAGAATCCTAAAAGCGAATATATCTTCCAATAAAGACTAACCGTTATCGAATATAGTATTGTCATAGGGCTAGCGCTCGGGTTATAGACTCTAGTCTCTGAGACTAGAGCTATTATTAGCTACGGTAGCGTAGAGTGCGCAGCCCTAATAAAAACCTCTTAACGCTAGTAGATCCGTATTTCAAATAGACTTTTCCTCCTTTATAAAACCTTAATTAAACTATATAACTAGTACTTGTATTAATTGTACTATCCCTATTACATTAGGTTCTATCAACCGATAGAACCGATAGATTAAAATATACCGCCGCTATAATAGTAAGAGTAATAGTATACTATATCGAATATAAAAGAAGAAGTTATATAATTAGTAGAAGTTTAGTAAATAAACAGGGATAATTTTATTAAAAATATATTTATGAATTCAGCGTTCACCAATACCGTTAGAATTATAGTCGGTATATCGCTTATTATTTAAGGAGTATAGGGCAACCCTTAAATGCTTATTCAAATAACTACTCCCGTAATTATTATAACCCCTAGTATTATAATTAGTATTACCTAAGAAGTTGCTCCTATTACTACCCTTAATACTAAATATAAAAATATTTAGTAATTAAAATAGGACGGATCTACCTCGACCTTCCCCCTATTCCTTATATAACTATATTTTATATACGAAGAAGAGAGAATAATTAAAATTATTTTTAGTAATAGATTAGGATAATTAATACTCTTTAATATATTCCCTAGTGATAAAATAACTAAGGTAGAAGCTTTTTAGCGCCGTAGCTATATAAACGACTTTTACCGGCCTATTAATTAGTTTAATTATTTAAAATTAATTTTTAATAGCGAAAATGAGAAATAATTTATATTAATTCGCTTATAAACTATTTACTAATACGAGAATTAAAGTTTCGTTAATTTCTTCCCAATTTTTAAAAAGAATTTTATAAAAGTAGGGAGCTTCGTATAGAAAAACGAATCCCGATTTGCTTAATTAAATACTTCTATATTTAATGCTCTATATAATTAATTAATTTCCGTTTAGATACCTAAAATTTATAATAAATATATAGAAGATTTAAAAGATATTATTTAGTAGTTCGAAGCGAATAAAACCTTCCGTAAAATTAGCGGGAATAGTAAAGGAGCTACTAACCGCCGCTAGAAGTCTTTCCCCCAACGAGAATAGGCTATAGACCTACCCTCGAAGAACGCTAATAGCGATACGTATATAATAATAGGCGTTATTAAAATTAAAAGCGAAAATTATAATAAGGATATTAAATATATTAAATAAATTTTTTAAATACAATATAATAAGTAGTATTTAACCGGACTTTACTTATATTATAGAACTAGCAGATATATAGTTAATAACTATATATATAAACCGGCCTAGCGTCCTAATAGTTTTAATATAAGAATTATTAAACCTAAATTTTAGATTGAATTATTATTGGAGGATATAAATAATTCGTCCTTTAAAGAATTAGAAAAAGAATAGCTCCTATACGAAGTTAAGTATAGGAATAAATAAGAATATTGAGTAAAGAGGCGGGAGCTTTAAATTTCCTAGGTCCTATAGAAATAAATATTATTAAAATTCTTATTACTATTAATAATAAAAATTAATTCTATACTTTTATTAATAAAGGTTACTAGTACTATACTATTATTAGTAAGAGAATTGTTAAAAAATTGAAGATTCTAATAATCCCGATTCCTAGGAAATAAGTTAGAAGCGCTTCTATTAAAATAAAAGGTATAGAAATTAAAAGTATTATTTATTTTAGGGCAAATATTTATAGTTACGAATTAATTATTTATATTTATATAATTCCTAAATTAGAATTCCCTATAATATTAGGAAAATTGTAATTAATTATTATAAAAGCCTATTCGGTACTATATATATATAGATTCTAGTATAAGGCAACCGGGTACTAAATCCTATATTTAAAATATATATTTAAGGGACTTTCCCCTCGTACTATAAAAATAAAAGAAGCTATTTACTATTTAATTATAACCTTTATAGCTATACTAAATAAAATTAAGAAGAAAAATAGTAGAGAAGCTATAGAATTAATAATATTCGCTATTAGCCTATAAAATATTGAAAAGGCTTTTAAACCTAAAATCGATATAATTAATAGAAAATTAAAGGCGAAGAGTCCTATTAATATATATAATTTATTTTATATATAAAAATAGTCGGAGGTAAATAAGGTTAATCTATATTACCCCGGTATTAAGTATAAGGTAGAAATCAAAAAGGACGAAAATAGTAGGTAGATATTACTCCCCTATAATTTCCTTTATAATATATTTTAAAAAGAGCTCCTAATATTAAAGAAGACGCTTAGAAACTTCTTTAATAAAGGGTTTATCTACGCTAACAATTCTTTAGCTATAGTACCTATCCTTTTCATCGGAAGCTAGGCAGTAATTTACAATTTTATTACGATTATCGGGCTTTAAACGCTATTATAAAAGCTGATTATTACCCTCTACCCTTAATAAAAGAAACCTTCTATATTATAATTAAAGTAAAATAGTTTACTAAAATAGATATAATATAAACGTTTTATAAAATTCGTATAATTAAAAGAGAGGAAGGGAAAATGATTTTTTATATACAATATAGCCTTTTTAAATAATTTATAATACTATTTAGGTTATTAAGAGCTCTAGAGATTTTTTAATAGTATATTAATAGTATTTTTAGTAACTACCTTAATAATTTCGCTTCAACCTATATAAATAATATACTAATTTTCTTATTTAAATTAAAGAAAGACTATTTAACGAAAGTCCGTAAGGTAATAGAATAGTTAGCTATAGTTAGACTCTATTTAGACCCTAAAAAGTATAAATTTACTATTAAAAGTATAAAATACCTTAATTCTATTATTATTATAAATGTAAGTATCCAAGCGGACCCTAAGAAAATTAAAGCGATTATAGATTAGGAAGCCCTAATATTATAGAAAGGAGTAAAGACCTTCTTTAGTTTTACTAATTATTATTGTATATTTATTAAGGATTTCTCCTCCGTAGTAGGATTATTAATTATATTTATAAGGAAAAGGGTCCCCTTCGAATAGATTATTAAATATAATTTAGTATTCTAATAGTTAAAAATGTTTTTTATAGAAGCTTCTATCCTTATATAATAAAATTCTAATTTATTTATATTCTTAAAGGTTAATTATAATAGTTATAAGTTCGGTAGTATTTTTTATATAGGAGAGGGATAATAAAAAATAGCAGTTATATACTACTCCTAGAAATTTACCCCTATAGAGTATAATTACCCTATTTATAATAAAAAGATATTAGTAATTATATAGTATTTAGAAGAATAATTAATAAAATTTAAAATTATAAAAATTTATTATTATTATTAACTACCGGAATTTTAAATACTTTATAGAGAGGTAAAAATTCTCTAAACGCTAAATGTATTAGGTTAAACTTTTTTAAGGTTTAATTTTAAAATTTAGTACCGCCCGGGTAAATTTACTATAGTATTTAATACTCTATCCTAGTAGGATTAGGATAAACTTAACGAAGAGGATATAGAGGCGAAAGAAATATAAATAATTCTTTAAAAGGCTCTTAAGAATTATATTCGTATAGTAGTTTCTTTAATAATTGTAAGAGAGGGTATAAAAATATTTAAAAACCCGGATTTGTAATAGTTTTATAAGAAGGTAATTTAGTAAAATGAAATTTATTAAAGCATCTTTTAAATAATTATTAATAGCGACCGAAACCTTCCCGCCGTAGTTTAAAGTTTAAAAGTATAATTAGGAGAATATTTAATAAATAATTTAAGAAGATTATATTATCGAAATTGCATTTAAATCCCTAGAGCCCTAATTATTATAAAAGTAACCGCCCTTTATATATTTCTAAAGAATTTAGAAAAGAATATTCTATATACGTACGTTATTTAAAGGATATACAATTTAATTACCTTTGGTTACCCTAGGAGAGAAAGAATAATATACGCTATTAATAAAGATCTTTACTAATTATTAATAGGTATTTATATTTATTAGTTTATAAGGAAGTATAATATTTATAGGAGGGTTAAATATTAGAGAGAATAAAAGAGAAAATTATTTAAATTACTACCAATCCCGGATTAATTTTTTAAAAATATTTAAATAGATTCTATTACTAACCTTCTACCCTTAGGGGACTATATAAACCTTTTGGTTATTAAAGACCGGTTTAATAAGGTAGTAATTTTAGAATTTATACTTATTATAAAAGTAAAAATAATTACTAAAACTTTCCTATAATATTTTGTACGCTATTATAACCAACCCTAGTTTATTATTAATAATAAACGCCCTAATTAAATTAATAACTTTAAAAAATACTTTTATAATTTCCCTAAAACAGAATAATAATTGAATATAACCTTCTATCCCTAAATTAATAGTAGGCTAAAGCGTTTAAATTAAAAGGTATAAATATTTTTAAGAATCTTTGTAAATTATACGTAAAATAATTAGGATTATTAATACCCTACTATATAATTAGTAATTAATAGTAGAATTAATACTATAATAGGAATATTTTTATTTTTTACTATTTATAGTTATTACCTATAGTCCCCTATAACCGTTATAGCCCAATTGGTAGAAGCCGAATTTATTAACCTATAAAAGAGAATTAAAGGTTTTATTATACAATTATAATAAATTATAGATCTTTACTAAATAATAATAGCCGTTTTAATATAGGATTAGAAGCGCTTTATAAATTATAAAAAGTAACCGGCTAAGGTTTTTAAAGAGGGGGATAAAGTATAATTAAACTTTAAAAATTTTAGAACTAAACTCCCTAAAAAGAAGTTAAATTAAATTTATATTAAATATATAATTTTAAAATTTTTTAACTTATATATTATGGAATTTACTAATTTTATTACTACGGTCTTTAATAAACTCTATATAAGCCTCCTATAATATATTCGAAACGATCCTCTTATTAAAGTAAATTATTATTAACCCCTAACCCTTAATAATTATTATTAATAGTAAGAAATAATATTTTATAGAGTAAATTTTATACTATTAAACGAAGAAAGAGCGTAGAGAAGTATTAATTAAATAGGTAAGATAGGTAGAATAAATATAAGAACCCTTATAAAGAATAGTTAATACTATAGTATTAAACTATTTTAAAGCTAAATATAGCCCAATTATTACTAATAATAGTCCGGCCGAATATTTTATTATTAAATATAAAAAGTAATAGTATTAATTATAAAAAAAAGGAAGAGAATAATATTAATTCTAAATTTTTCTACTTCTTCTAAATCTTTCTTTTATAATTATTTCCTACTTCTATTATATTTATCCTTATTTCTAAAACCGCCACCCAATTTTAAATCGCTTTTAATTTATAAGGAGGGGGCGCTATTAATAGAGAAGAGGGGGGGAAGGGGGACGCCGCCTCAGTATAGTATAAATATTCGCGGCTAATAAAATAAATAAAAAAGGAAAAATTAATACCGAAATTTTAAAGTAAGTAGAAAGATAAAAAGAAAAGGGCAAAAGTAATATACTAATCGATAAATCCCTTCTTATATAATTTAGTAGTATTCTTCTAAATATTTATATATTAGTTAAAATTCTCTTTTATTATTATTTTAATTATAACGCCGGTCGCCGCTTTCTAAATAGCAATCGTATATAAAGTTATAAGTAATGCCCGGTTATACCGCTTACTATTATTATAATAATTAATATATACAATATAACTGAATAGTATAAAATAAGTCTATTCTATATTTAAATAAATAATATAAAGTATAGTAAATTCTTTATACTCCGACTATAGTAAAAGGGTTAGTAATAATATATTATTGGAGGGGAGATTTTGGGGGAGCGGGATATAAAAAAAATTAAAAAAATTAATTTCGACTTAGTACTCTTTTATTAAATGCGAATTTAAGGGAGTTATAATAATAATAATTATTGGGTAGCGGAAGCTAAGGGTAGTAATTGGAGGGGAGGGGCGCGTTAGGGTTTATAAGGGGGGAATTAGAAGGGCCGGTACCGGCGGAGAGGAACTTTAGGGGGGAAGGTTGGGGGGTGAAATATTAGGGCGGGCGGAGGCGGGAATTAGCGGATTATTTTTAATAATATAAAGGGTTTAGGGGTTAGAACCTTAGAGCGAAATTGAATTAGTAGAGGGGGATAGCGTATAGTAGGGTATTTAACAATATTAGGAGAATTAGAGGAGATAGGTTATTATTAAATAGAAAAGGGAATAATATTATTTATTTGAGGAGATTGAACTACTACTAAAGAAAAGAAGAGAAGAGGGAGAAGTTTGAGAAGTGAGGGGGAGGGGGATTATATATATAAATTTAAAGAGCGTAAGCGTTAAAATTATTATTTATTACTTATTATTACCTACCGCTAACTGCTATTTAGTATTATAATTACTATATTAAATAGAAGGTACGAATATATTAATTGGCGGTATAGGAAATAAATTTATAATTAAAATAAAAATTGCAAATACGTTAGAGACTGATTGTAAGGGTAGGTAGGAGAGGGGTAGAGAGGGGGGGGAGGAGGGGGGTAATATTATAGGGCTAGTGCCCGGGTTATAGATTCTAGTCTTTAAAATTAAAACTATTATTAATTATAGTAGTATAGAGTATATAGCCCTAATAAAAACCTTTCAACGCCGGTAGATCCGCATTTCAAATAGACTTTTCCTCCTTTATAGAACCTTAATTAAACTATACGACTAGTACCCGTATTAACCGTACTGTCCCCGTTACAAGTATTATCCTATTTTACCCTCTTACCTCTTCCAAATCCCTGAACATCCTATACTATAAGAGGCCAGAAAATACAAAATACTATATTAATATAATTTATAAGGATATAAAAGAACGCAAGTATAATAAGGATTTATTATTTACAATTATATATATAGCCTACCTCAAATTAGTTGAAAATAATATAGCGAATAAAGGATATTATTTTTAATCGCTGTAGACGAGGATAAGTCGGTCCCCGAAATTATCTATACTAAATCCAAGGGTATTAAGAAAGAGTTTATCATAAAATCAATAAATACTAGAGATTTTACCCTCATCTTCTATAATAGTAAGGGTTTGTAAAAGATAATTTTCAACGGTTTTTAATTGCTTAATAACTAGGAAGCGAGGAATAGACTATTATAATTTCCGCCTAATTATAAAGGCCAATCGACTTTTAATAAAATAATAGGCTACGCTATTAAGGGATAGTAATATAATACTCAAATAAATAAAAAACTATTCTAATTTAAATTTGATATAGGGGTGCTACTAGGATAGTTTAAATAGCCCATTAATATCGGGACTACTAATAAGGAAATAAATAGTAAGGTTCTATATAATATCCTTCTAGCCAATTTTAAAACTTTAAATACGGTCAATAAAATTAATATTATTATAGATAATAACTATATTCGGGTTATAGTTAACTAATTTAAAATTTACTTATAATTATAAAATATATAATATAAATAATAAGAGTATAAATATTTAAATCCAATAGGGGGATAGGGAATTTCCCACTATAGGATTTAAGTATTAGGTTATATACTATAGAAATATTAAGAAGGCGGTTAATAATTTATAAAATAATTTTATAAGAAGAAACTATATTAAACTGGGCTAGAGTATTATATACGTATAATTATATAGAACTACTCTTAAAGTAAATACTAAATAGTTTTAAAATAAATATATTATTTTAAAGTACGTATAAATTTATAATAATAAACGCTATTATAATTATACAATTATAAATCTCTCTTTTTTACCAAATACTATCCTTTGACTCGTACGAATTTTAAGAGGTACGCTATTATACATATAGTACAGTAAGTAATTCTATTAATTTTAATATAATTTAGGTTATAGTACTATAGGTAAAACGGAGGCAAGAACAAATCTACGAAATATTAAATACGTCCTTAATAATAATAGGGTAGGTTGTATTATTAATTCTAATAAATTCGTCGGTAGGAAATATATTAAATATTAGTTTACTTAAGAGAGATCTAAATTTTATACGGAGGGTTTTATTGAAGTATATTTGAAATATATATTTAATTGGAAGTTTGGTTAGATATTCGTCCAATTTAAATTCAATCTCTTACTCTTTAAATTAATATTTAGTCTTATTCTTTTTAAAGTATATATAAACGCCAGCAGCCGCAAGGACTTTACGTACTTTAGAGTATTAAAGTATATTAATAAATATTTTTAAATATTTACTATATTATTAGGAAATATTTATTCTCTAGTAAATGTATGAATAAATAAGGTAATATAATAGACTTGTCCGATAGTTAATCCTAATATACTAATGAATATTATTAAATAGACGTTAAATATTTTTAATTCCCGGATTTATATTAATATCTATTATAAGTATATTTATAATAAATATATTTCTAAAATAGAATTCGTCCGTAAATTAGTTAGAGAGTTTTAATAAATATAAAAAAGGAGCCTTATTAAACAATTTATTATATAATTCCTCCGGATAGTAGGAAGTTTATAATTAAAATGAAGGTAGAGGAAACGAAAGAGTAAATATTAATTAGATTACTAAATATAATTAGTAAGATATAAGTATATTATTAAAATTAGGGAGTATAAGAGAAGATAGTATAATAAGTATATTAATATCAAGTATAATTTGGTATACGTATTAGTTATTTTAGTAGTATAATATTTAGGGAAATTTGGGGAAATTTGGAGGTTTACGCATAATAAACCATTTCGTCCATATTAAGCTCAGACCGGAGTATAGCCATATCTCTTTAGACCTACAAGGCCAAATAGTATAACATTAGGATTAATAAGTAAATAAGAGTAGTAGGGCCTGGATATTATAATTATTTAGCCCTATAGGTTTAAAGAGACGCATAGGCCATCGGAGGTGGCTGAGCGATTAAGACTAGATGTACGTCGTTACTTCCTTGTAAAGACTAGTGCATTGTACAAATTAATGCTAGAAAGTTTATTAGCGTGTTACCCGCCTTATATTATTTAATAGGAGGGGTTGCAAGCTCGGATATATCTATCTACGGCCTCTAATTGGCTGAAATTGCTTGATTTCAAAGTGAGAAAGAGTTGATAGATAATATAGAAGCTCTCACACACACACCTTTTATTTCGCTAGCCGGGGTACTAAAATTACCTAAATTACTATTTATTACCTTCTACAATTAGTAAAGTTATAATGTACTTATAAGGCATTTAAATTTATTTGACCAATTAGATTTTTAGGATTACTCGCTAAAATAGTTAGTAAATTAACGATTTTTCTAAAAATTACAATTCTGACTAGAAGTATATAGATTACCCAGATTACCTAAATAGATTCAAAAAGTAGTATAAATGCTGGATTTCGACTAGAATCAACGAAATTTGAAACCCTAAAAGTGAATATTTACTTTACGTACCTACTACTTTCTAGCCCGTACATATCAAAAAAGAATAAATAACTAGTTAGTTATATACAACCCTCTCCCGCCCTCTCTCTTTCAAATTTATTCTTTTACCCTCTTTTATATATAACTTTCTTTTTTATATTCTTTTAATTTACTTTATTAATCCTTTTTTATCTTAGTGTTTTGTTAATTCCCCTAGATTATTAACCCCCCTTAAGAGTTTTAATACTAAGATGAGGATAATGATATTAAATATAATAATAAGGAGAGTTTTATTTGCATTAGTAACTTCGATTACGGTTGTAGCGAATGCGGTACCAACGGCGGTAGTATAGTAAATTTACTATATAATACGTAGATTCTCCAATTTAATCCTACGTGGAGTGAGGTATTTAGAATACACTCTACTACTAATATTAGTTAATTTATTACCCCTCTTTAGTTAATTAGATTGCTATTATACGTTATTTATTATCAACTATTATTACTAGACTAATAGCCTCGTTTAAAGTTATCCTCGCCCGGCTTTTAAGATCCTACTATATTGTAAGTACTTTGTTAGCCGCCCGGTTACAATTGCGTACTGCCCTTACTACCGCCGCGAGAACCGCCGTCCTCTCCATTACTAAGTATAAATATTAATTAATTATAATTATTAATTAATACTATTGAATTATTTTTTATATTACGGCTATCCCCTAACGGTAGGAGGAAGTTAGTACCTATTATGTACGAGGAGTGCGTTATATATAAAGTACTACGTATATACGCTAAAATAGAATATAAGAATATTATTACATACTTTAACCTTACTATAAGGTAAGTATATATTTTTTAGTAAGGAGATTACTAGTATTGAGATACTAATATTTAGATAAACAAGTACAATATGCGTACTTTTACAAAGCTATCCTTCGATACTATTAAAGCGGTAGATTTCTTTAAATTCTAGTAAAAACGGTTATAATTCCTTTTAAGTATATAAATACCCTAATAAAGTCGAAAAGGTTCCTACTTTAATACGAATTATAAAAACGTATCTTTAAGTTCGCCCCCTATAAATTATATTTAATTTAGGTAATTATAGAGTAATAAAGAATTTATTATATAAAATAACCTATACATATCCCCTTCGACGAGAGAACCCACCGCTTTCGTTTTAAATTCGCTTTATAGTTTGTTAGCCTTACCCTATTCGAATAGGAGTTTTGGATTTGGAGCAATAAAATATAGGTAATTAGTATTAATTTAGGTTATTAATTTATTACCCTCTTTAAAGATAAAAAAGTAAAAGACTTTACTAAAGTTAAATAGAAGGTATATAGCTGGATGTTTTGGGCTTACTTTATAGGTAGCTAAAAAAATACTTTTATTATTTAAAATAAGAAATAGGGGAGGATTAAGAGTATATTTTATTAATAATATATTTTTCCTCTTTTATTATAATTTTAGTAGTAAAATCCAAATTATATAATTTAATAAGATAATACCCCTACCTATAGCTTAAATTTAATATAGGTATTTATAGCTTAGACTTTTACTAGTGCAATTATCGTCCTATAGCTACTATATTTATCCAACCTCAACCCTATTAAACATATTTGGAGTTGGATAAAGAAGTGGATTGAGTGTGAATATCTAGTACAGCCGATTGGGAATAGCTTTAAATCTGCTGTACTATAGGTTTGGGAAGCCGTTCCATAAAATTACCTTTTATAGTTAGTATACTCGATGCTTAGAAGAATTTAGGTAGTTATCGAGGCGAAGGGAGGGTATATTCAATACTAAGAGATATATCGGTTACAAAATAGTATTCGGATTACCCTGGTTTTAGTATGGTAAATGCAGTGATTCTCCGTAACTCTTTTCTTCCTGTTCAAAATCTCTAGGCTCTATATGTGTATTTCTATTAGTTTTATTCCCTGTAACCCCCCTTGTCATTCCCCTGTCAAAAACCCCTGTAAGTACCGAGCCAACGAACTTTCCAGGGGTGAACTGTACACGATTGATTTGGCAAAGCAGGCCGGGTCTTGAGCGGGATACTGCCCCTGTGCGCGGGGCAATTCCACTACACTAGGTACCTAGGTAGCGTACTCTGCACCGTGAACAGTTCGACTGCGCTTCCCTTCAGTTGCCTTCCTGGAAGCGGCTGAGACAGGGGCACGCTGGTTGCTGCCCACAGGAGCCAGAAATCGTAAGCTCCGCTATGACGTCGCTAGTCCCGTGCATGCAGGAGTTCGCACGACTTTAACACAGTGCCGGGCAGGGTAGGGGGGGTCTGAGGGGTCCACCGGACACTGCAGTGAACCGGGTACTTACGTCGTAGCGGTAGGTTGTACATTCCGATATCAAGCACCAACTTCAACACTGCATGTTGTCTCCAACTTATGTGCGCTCCAGAATCGCAAAGTAGTCACGGAAGCCTACGAGTTCCCGGGTTTTTTTCACATCTGGTTTCTGGTGAAATGTTGCAGAAGCTTGAATCACGCGGCTTGTATGAAGTGCCTTCTCAATCTCAGAGTCACTCATGTCTTGTTTCCATGTAAGGGATCGTCGTCCGACACCCCCCCTTTGCAACGAAATCTCCGGACAATCTGTCGCAAATCTCGACAAACCTGGCGGTGACTGCTGCAGATGAGACGGTCTCCGGGGATCTAGAACGTCTTAGCTCTGTCCCAAAATCAAGGTTACGATTGATGAAGGTGGACAATTCTGGGCATTCTGGGCACAGGCCCGTCCCAACCATCCTCCTTGGAGGTGTGTTTCCTGGGTCGGATCCCTAGAGGTAGAGTTACAGGTTGAACCACGCTGTCGACGACTCGGAACATACAACTTCCCAGCACGTCCCAACGGGCTGCTAGCTTGACTCAACATGCGGAAATGGCGCCATTCCGCCCCCATGGTGCCGCTGAAAGCCGTGAGCGTTTAGCATCCCAGATTTTACTGTGCCCTCCCGTTCTGGATACACTACTTGTAGGCTGTACACTAGTGTAAATTGGCCCTGTAATTGCTCGGCCATCCTGAGACATCCTGGGCTGAGTACACCTTACCGCCATCCACATGTCGCGAACACCATCTGGATGGTTGGGTAGCCTAGAACGGAACAGCTGAGGAGGGACAGGACCCCTAAAAATCCAAAAATGGTCCCCATGGAACGGGAATCCAGGCCTGGCTCTGCCCCGAATGCACCGGCTCGTACTTCTCGTGCTTCTATTGCCGTCGAGCTATCGATGCCAATTCCACTTTCATGCAAGTCCCCTTGGCATCCCCTCCAAACTCCAGACACAGGATCGATGTTTTTGAATGAGCTGCGCGGATATCTCCAGTTTTCCAGAACCAGATCGCATTTTGTCCATGTGCCAGAGGCCGGGGTCGGCGATTCAACTGAGATGTCTTGGCTTGCTCCACATTCAGACATCTCGTGATCGAAAAGGATAACAAAAGGGATCCATTTGCCGGAACCGATGTTGGTTCCGGGCAGCAGACATGCCACGCCACAGGATGAAGCTGTCGATGACAGTCAACGGCGGCAGCGTGGTAAAGACAACCACTGTGAGAAGCCCAACAGGTGTACAGTCAGGATCAAGAACCACAGCGAACCTGGCAAAACAGGACATCAGTCGCATCTCGATGGGTACCTAAGCACATTGTAGACCATGGATTCCACTTGGTCTCGGTGCATGTAGCGTGCCTGACATGCAACTGCTGGAACTGTCAGATGGTGCTTCAGTGGCGCGATCGTGGGAAGGAACATGGGAACGGGTTTCCTCGTGGCCAGGAGGGCAGGACCCTGATCTGCCTGCTTTTCAAGCAAGGCACGATCCCCAATGCCCCTCCCTTTCCAATGCCTTACACTACTACGAAAAAACATTTCATCTGCCTCTGTGGAAAGCTTGCAGTGTGCGAGTGCCGCGCTAGTCAAAGCGGACCAAGCAGTGCATGCCACCTCAACGGGTTCGCTGCCCCACGACACGCCAAAGCCATCAAGGTTTGGGATCATTCACACCCTGATCTCTCCTGAAACAGCCTTGGGCGGACATAGGTGTGTATTGGTACCTATGATAGTACCAAACAACGGAGCCAACGCTCCATCCAGACTCGACCGTCTTCCATGAGGTCAACGAACCCGAGGCCGCCGTCTCCCGTTGGGCTTTCCGATGACCAGATCTTGCTGTCGACAACAAGAGAGAATTGTATAGAAGCAGTGGGAGAGTTAGCTCGGTGGAGCGGATGCGACTTTTTGCTCTCTCGAGTCCAAGTTTTTGGACGTTTCGGTTGTAGCGATGAACCTCGTGGGAAATTTAGTGTGTATGTCCATTTTGGCTTGGGAAGGGAGCCGAGTTTGGGACAATATGCAATGGATGATTTTAGATTTCTGAAGTGATGATTGACGTTTTTCTCGTAAAGGGCTTTAGACTTTCAGCAACCACGTCGCCAAATCGCGGCCGTCAGTTTGTCCCATCCATTCGGTCTGCCATAATTGAATTTGGATGTGCTCGATGCGGTCATAGTCAGACCAGAATCCCTCACGTTGGCACCGCTAGCAACCCTCAGAGCGCCTCTCGGGGTGGGCATACAGAGCCATCTTCCACATGTAACTTTTAGGTATCTTCAGATGTTCCTGACCACCAGTTGATTTGGGGATTTGCAATCCCAGTTCCAAATGGAGCAATGACGTTGTCATCCCCGCCAGTCACTTGTCGACATTCCGCAGCAGCAGCGGGCGACAGAAGACTTGCGCGGCTGCACGGCGGAGCTTGCCCATAAACGGGAGCAAGGTGCAGGTACAGCACTAACTGCAGTCCACTGCATCCTGTTGCGTTGGAACACTGTGCCAAGTTCTGTTGGTCGGGCAACCTACTACATACTTAGGTAGGTAGGTAGGTAGAGGTACCTAAGGTAAGTAGCCCCAGGGTAGCTTAGTTCTGTTCTCCTCTATCGGTAGCAGGTACGTTGCTACCAAAGAAGATGCCGTGACCCTAGAGGTACCTCTAGCCCAGATGTCTCCTTCGCGTGGTCGCTAGCTGCCCGCACATGCCCAGCCTGTCCAATTCAATTCCAGCAGATGACGAGGACCATAGAGGTAACCACCATCGTCCCTGTCATCGTTTCAATGCCCTGCTACCATCTACGCACCTACAGGTAGACACCTT
Source organism: Neurospora tetrasperma FGSC 2508 (assembly GCF_000213175.1). Taxonomy (NCBI): domain Eukaryota; kingdom Fungi; phylum Ascomycota; class Sordariomycetes; order Sordariales; family Sordariaceae; genus Neurospora; species Neurospora tetrasperma. The sequence continues at coordinate 2,912,172 of NW_009799102.1, forward strand.
CAACTCTGTCCTGTCAAGCAGTTGATAGTGAAACCTATGAAAGACGAAGGAACAGGCTGAAAGGAAAGAGAAGTCGCGTATCTCTTAGATTAATCTTACGTTGCTCATTCAAACTTCAGTCACAATGTCAATGAGAAGGGATAAACATTATTGTTTCTAGAAGTCGGGTTTCCCTAAAACTCACCTCCAGGTAGGCTTCCCGCGTTGTTCCTGTTGGCCAGATTCGGAGACACCCATTATCACGACTCGACGACCCAAAGACCCATCTAGAACACCTCTTGACAAGATTTTCAGGCACCACCTTTGACCGATTTTCTTTCTTGATTATTGCTTGACAACTAATATTTCGGAGGTCGGCGATCCAATCGACAGCATCCTCTCCAGCGAGTCACCGTGCTTACTAACGACAAAAATATAAGCGCTACGTGGTTGAATCAGAAGTGGGAGTTGCACCTATGAGACACATTCAGATACCAGGCCAGGCAGTTTGATCAAACACTGATACCGATTATCTCTGCCGCAACCCAGGGCCGGTACTATCACGGTCGGACTGCAAGCTTCGAAAGATATCCGGGGCGCTGCTACCACATATGACGACAAGTGACGCGAATGAAGATCGACCCTGGTGTATCTGTGTGTATGTTGGATTCCTCGAACTGACACCTATTGAATTAGAGGATCCCCTTTTTTATTTCTCCAATAGATGCGATTTCGAACCACAGAATGGACATCCGGTCACCGTCTTAGGGGCGATAAACCCACAAAATGGCCCCATTGCTTCAACATGCATACGGCGCATATACGTCAGGCGTGCACCGGTATCCGTGGCCGAGTGCCGTACAGACAGATGACAGTGACGGCATTCCGCTTTCGTCCGGACTACCTAGAAACATATCGGACGAAGGAACTGCCCTTTCCTACAGTGTTCTACCATAGTCCACTAAAGTTGAAAGCCAGACTGGCACAATCAAGCCCTGCGTGCGTAAAAATTAGAGAGGCAATAAACACAAAAATTGGACAAAGACCAAAACATGAGCATGGAGCCGGTAAAGGCGAGGCTTACTCTAAGGAAATTCGCCTCGACACCACTTTATCAAAACAGACATCTCATCACTGGTGAGTGGGCGACCCATAGATGAGGTCAGCAAAGCGACATCAACGATGACAAAACGCGGATGCCGGTTGTCGGATGGGGGAACTGCACCAGCGCAGATCATTGCTTCCATCCACTTAGTTTGACATCAAACTTGTGCAGACATTGATTGACCCCTTGTTTCCCGGCATCCTCTCCTTTGCGCTTCTGCCCCGGTCTATTACTATGTACATCCCGAGTTGACGTTTCTCTGATCTTCCTTTTCCAAACCCCAACCGTCCCCTGGCTTCGGCGTTTGGCGTACAATTACACACCCTCGTAGTTGATCTTGACCATTTCCATTGTTGTCGCACTGGACTGGCCAAACTGCGATTGCTTCACCTGATACCTGCTCAAGCCTTGAAAGAGGTATAGAGACATTGCTGTGTACTGTGTACGTAATCTCAAGGCGAAGAGAAAAAGGCCTACCAAATAAAATTGTGCAAGTTTCCTCGGTTGCCAAGAAGCCGAACCTGATCGTCATGTCAGATTTCCAACAGCGATCACCCCGACGCGACATCAATAGGACAGACCCCGCCAGCCGCCAGTGGCCACCACTTTATACTGTGCGAGTCTACTGTGTACTCAGTTAGTATATAGGACGTGTGTACATTGCGAAAGAGCAGAAACAAAGTGGGAGGCACGCCCGACAAGTGTACACTACTGCTGCAATTAGTCGCAACAAAATCCAAAAGTCCGACAGTTGTGTCGGTCCAATCCCGACATTCGACTTGCCCAGAACAATTTTCCGAGGCTAGCTACACGGAACCTAGCCTCATTCAGCTTCGATCTGGACGCCGTCACAGCGCCTCGGAAGAGACCCAGATACTAGATCTGAGCCGTACGGAAACCGCCAACGACATCACCGTACAGGGACGCTCTCTGTACAATCCCCACCTGCGCGTCAGAGGCTCCACAGCCGCCAGTTAGGTTGACAAGGAAAACAGGTGGGCAATTGTACCTTGTACCTCTTGCTCGTTTTTGACAGCCTGTTGATGATTGTACCCCCCCCCTCCCCTTTGTACAGTCCACCACATCCACACCAGGGGACACCACCACGATCTTCAGTTCTCACACACCAACACACACTGCACACCTAACGCACACACTCATTCTGCCAAACTCCCTCGGTCCCCTTCCTGTCAGGTCCGGTTTTTTTTTTTCTACCCCAAGTTCTCTTCTTCTGTGAAAGTGAGTGGTCCCTTCGTCTCTTCTCCCCCTTCGTAACCTCTTCAACTTTGTTTTAACACAGTCCTACTTGTACACAGTAAGATACTCGGCGGCCCTCCGAAACCACAATCTCGACCGTCCAAAAGGAGTTATCCACACCGTCTACAGCACTACACCCGTATGTAGACACTGCAGACTGCCTATACTACATGCTGCTCTTGTGTCTCACGCTTCCTGCTGCTGCGATAACAAGTCGACCTTCCCAGCTTCCCCACTGTTGAGACAGGGTAGTCGCTTCCAGGTTCCTGTCAATTTCACGCCCCTCCACCGGTACATCGTCTTTCCGCGCAGAGTCCACCTTGACGACGAAACACGGGCGCTTTCAATTGTACACGACCGACCAGCTCCTCTCCACGAGTCTCCTCCACGGTCTCCTCCCCTGTGCCTACGTAAGGTCCCTCCTTGTCCGCTCTCGCTCCATAACCTCGCATCGAAACCTACAGCCTTTCCTGTCGACTTGCGCTCCAGGGCTGGCCCGACGCGACTCTGTCTCTGCGACATATATCGAGCCACTTGCGTCGCTTCTCCTTCTCCCACGTACCCTGCTGGGACAATAACGACTGCAAGGAACTTTACCACAACACGCCACTAGGTATAAATACCTACCTCCTTATCCTAACTTTACACCGTCGGTCTCGGCGACAGAAGATGGGAGCCTTATGAAACGATCGAGGGAAGAATTATTTGTGGCGGAACGTAGGACGAGACCGCGAATCTTCGTCGCCAACATAGCCATGTCGCCAAATCAAGGAACCAACACCCACTCTACCACAACCACCACCACCACATACCTCACCATGAAAACACCAGGGGCCCATTCGCGATCGAATTCCCAGTCCTACTTCACCCATAAGCCTACCGGCACGCCGCTAGCCTCGCCGCGCATCTACTCGGTCGGCCAGCCATACCCTCCCCGGCTCTCTCCTGATACGTCCGCCCAACAACAACCCGCCCAACAGCAAGATGCTCGTATCCCGAGTCCTAATTACTTTGGCCTCTCGGTCGATCATGCCGCTGACCCGCTGGAGTCGGCCGTATTGCCCAGCGAAAACTGGAGCTCGCCGTCTTCCTCGGTAAAATCATTCGCCGCAGCAATGCCGAAGCCATTGCCCCTAGATGCGAACCCCGACTTCGAGGCCTTCAGGAGGCAAATAGATGCCAACCTCGGGAGGTCGTCCTTCAGCTTGTCGGGGTCGCACTTCAATATCACCATGGGCCCGCGCACGCCCGGTCCCACAACACCTTTTGGCTTCAAGCGGCCAGAGCCGCCCAAGCGACATAATCTGAGCCTCGGTGCCGAGCCCACGAGCGGCCACTTCCCCAGGCTGTCTGGGTTGGGCTTGCATGGCCCCCTCCCCAACCTCAAGTTGAACAAGGACATTCAAAACCTCAAGCAACCAGGTGACAATGATAGTATACATGACTCCGCCTATATCTCCGGGGACTCGAAGCGGAGCTCCCAAGCCTCCCTCAATGCCCCTTCCTTCTTCAACATGGGCAGGCACGAATCACCAGCGCAGATCGATCTCCCTTTTGGAACCCCCGTAGAATGGGGTAAGTCGGCTCATTCCATCTCCCGAGTCGATGACCGCCACCCGCGTTTGTCAATGTCATCAACAAAGGCCGAGCCACCAATGCAGCAACGAAGAGCGGATACTGTCCCTCCCAACCCCAAGGCAGCAGCGAACAACGATGGGCCGGCTATGATAGACCCGGCACGGCTGAAGGACCTTATGGACCAGGGGGATGATTCAGACCTCTTGTTGCTCGATATCCGCGTCTCGCCCCAGTATGCCGCATCTAGGGTAAAGGGTGCTTTGAACCTGTGCATTCCCACGACACTGTTGAAGCGAGCAACATTCAACTTGCAGAAACTCCAGCAAACGTTCTCGGCAAACCAGGATCAGGACAGGTTCTCTAACTGGCGTAACGCAAAGTACCTGGTCGTCTACGATGCCTCGTCGTCCGACAAGCGTGATGCCATGGGCGCAATCAACATGATCAAGAAGTTCACGAATGAGGGCTTCTCTGGTTCAGCAAATATCCTGCGTGGAGGATTCAGGGCCTTCGCCGAAACATACCCAGACCTGATTGACCGTGGGTCGTCCGCTACCACAACGCCAGCCCTGTCTCTAGGGCAGGGTGCCGGAGCTGGTCTTGGGGGAGCCAACATTCCGCCTGTCATTGGCGGTGTGATGTTGCCCACCACAGGGAAGGGCCCTAACCCCTTCTTTAACAACATCCGACAAAACCAAGACCTGGTCGATGGAGTTGGGCAGATGGACATTGGTCTTCCTCAAGAGCTCAACAAGGAGACTCTACCAAAGTGGCTAAAGGAAGCAGCCGACAGTGGTGACCATGGAAAGAAGGTGTCAGAGAAGTTTCTTCACATTGAGTTGACGGAACAGTCTCGGATGAAGGACGCTTACTCCGTTTTCACTCCTGGTGCCAACGGGGACCCTAAACACCACGGAAAGGTGCAGCTGTCCGGAATTGAAAAGGGTGGAAAGAACAGGTATAAGGACATTCTACCGTTCGAGCACGCGCGGGTAAGGCTTCAGGGCCGCCAAGAGGGCGAATGCGATTATGTCAATGCCAGCCACATTCAAGCAAGCCGTAGCAAAAAGCGATACATCGCTAGCCAGGGCCCGCTACCGGCCACTTTTGAGGTATGTCGCCACCTGACAAGGAACAATCCAGTAGGAGTGCACCAGCGGCTGACTGAGGGTCTTTACAGGATTTCTGGTCTGTCATTTGGGATCAGGACGTCCGTGTTATCGTCATGTTGACGGCCGAATCCGAGGGAGGGCAACTTAAGTGCCATCCTTACTGGAAAGGCAAAGACTTTGGTCCCATCAAGCTCCGAGTACTGTCAGAAAAGAAGGTATCTTTGGATATTGACAAGCACAGACAAGGCTCTCAAGCTGGCGTACCAACCACGTCAGAATCCGCCTCTGCGACAACAAACGCGTCTTCCGGGGATGCTACGCAAGGAGCTTTCCCTTGGAATCCAACCCAAGCTGGGGGGGCGGACGGTGGCCGCCGTCGTGCCAACACCACAACGGTGCAGCCAAACCTCGACGGCACGCAGCAGCCCGCTACGGCTTTGGCAGAGACACCATATGTCATTATTCGCAAGTTTGCCCTGAGCCATTCCGCTTACCCCTTCCTCCCGATGCGCGAGATCACCCAACTCCACTACCCCTCTTGGCCAGACTTTGGAGCGCCGGCTCAACCGAGCCACCTCCTCGCCCTGGTCGAGCTCGCCAACATCATGCAACGAGCGGCACCCGCCCTCGAAAGCTCTGGCGCTGCCCCCTTCGACGAGATACAAGTCGATGTTAAGAACTTTACCAACCGTCTTAAGCGCGGCGACTCGCTACCCCTCGACCCGGGCGACGCACCCGAACCGAACGACCACGCGCGCCCCATGCTGGTGCACTGCTCTGCAGGCTGTGGCCGGACAGGTGCCTTCTGCACGGTTGACAGCGTGATCGACATGCTCAAGCGTCAACGGATGCGCAAAACGCAGAAGGCGGATCGGCGGATCGATGACCGCTTCGGCGGGCGACGGATCTCGGAGACTGACGGAGAGGTCGATGGGGTCATGGACGGAGTCAAACCTTTTAAGCGACAGGCAACCGAGAATAACCGCGACCAGGACGGCGACATCTCCATGGGTGGACAGAAGGGTCTTCGATTCGATCATGGGCCCGGTGGTTCAGGAGGGATGAAGAACCTGGATGAGAGCAAGGGATTCGACTTCGGCGTCCCACCAGCACCGACCGAACCCAAGGACGACCAAGGAATCGACACCACCTGGCTCGACGACGACGGCCTCGACCTCATCGCCAAGACCGTTGAGGACTTCCGCGGTCAGCGACTGAGCATGGTTCAGAGTCTAAGGCAGTTTGTTCTCTGCTACGAGACGGTCATTGAGTGGATCTGGCGGCTGGAGGAGCGCTCTCATCATACCAGCGCTGGTGGTGCTGGTGGGAGGAGAGGAAGTAGCAGAGTTAGGACTGGAAGCTTGGCGCTGTGAGACCATCATGGGCCGGTGTTTGAGAGGATAACGGATTGCACAGAAGCTGGTCAGGTCAGTTGCGCATCGGGCCTATTTCTTTAAAGGGGCTTCGGTTCAGGCGAATGGACAGATCGAAAAGAAAAGAGCATTTTGGCATGGAAAGGGAAATGGAATGGATACGGAACGGGATGGAAGGGATGGGATAGATACATTATTTGGTTCTTGATCCGTTGTTGTCTCCACTTACAACACGACGGTGGATCACACAGCGACAGAAGGAGAGTGAAAGAGAGAAAGGACTGATGGACGGATGAACCGAGGAAGTAACTAAGGGACGAAGAGATGAAGATGGCATGATGATCAAAGTCTTCCTTTACTGCTACTACTACTACTACTACTATTACTACTACTAGCATATTTTTGGTTTGGCTGGCCGGTTGGTGGGAGAGCGTGTCATCATCTTGTTACGTTGTTGTTGTTCCCTTTTTTCTTCTTTTTTTTTTCTTTTCTTTTTTTTCTAGGGGGTGTGTTGTTGTTGTTGTTATTCGTCGTTGTCGTCGTTTGTCTACGTATACCTCAAGTTACCCAGTACCCCCCCTCTGCACTTTTCCTGTCGTTTTCCATTGTTACCATTACCATGAACCATTTGCCATCACCTGAACTTCGCGCAAAGTCTTACTGCTACTGGTGTTTTGAGTACTTGAAAACTTGCATGTGAATAGGCGTCTCGTTTTGGTCTGTGGTTTGTAAGTTAGTTCTTGCATGGCGCGGTTTCGTGACAGTTTGGTTGGGACTTTGTGTTAGTAGCTTGGAGCACAATATCCTTTCGTCTCGGTATTTGTCTTTCGTGCCGGCGCGGCTTTACAGGTTGTAGTTGTCCCTGAAAGACAGAAACTGTAGTTCAAGATACTATGAGGGTTCGCCACTTCCTCACGGATAGCCACGCAGCTTACAAATAACTTTTTGACATTCGAGAGACCTAAGCCATTCCAATGAACAATTTACTCTCAGTTTCGGCATGATATTCGTCTTTGTGTGACAGTTATTCTGAGATCCGGTAATGACCCAGTGCAGAGTCAAGGCAGCACCAGGGCCCAGGATACGTCTGAGAGTCAACGGTAATGTTTGCATCTCCATTCTGTTGATTCCGCTAGAGGAGGGTAGGTATACTCCGTTATTGCCAAGGGCCGCTTTCAATCTTGCAATGTACAAAACGATACACTTTCAGACAGCCTATGCAGACGACAAAGGCAGTCTTGAGAATGATGCACCAAGGAAAGTAAAAAAAGCCGAGTCAGTTACTTTTCCCATAAAAGTACTATTGTATTCTGTATCATATCGTTGCACGCATGAACCACCACTCTTCCTTCACTTTTCCCTTTCCCGGGCAAACTTAACGCCACAATTTGGCCAACGACACCTCCTTATCATCATGCTTATTCAGAATCTTGGCCGTGGCCAGCTCAAAGTCCTCCTGTGTGACATGCACGCGCCTCTCGCGGAGGGCGTACATGCCGGCCTCGGTACAGACACCCTTGAGTTCGGCGCCCGAGCACCCGTTCATCTTCTCGGCGATCTTGGTCAGGTTGATGCCGCGCGTCAGGTTCATCTTGCGGCTGTGAATGCGCAGAATGTCGGCACGGGCCTCGACGCTCGGCGGGGGGAACTCGATCTTGCGGTCGATGCGGCCAGGGCGCAAGAGGGCGGGGTCGAGAATGTCGAGACGGTTGGTGGCCATGATGACCTTGATGTTCTTGGTGGGCTCGAAACCGTCAAGCTGGTTGAGGAGCTCGAGCATGGTGCGCTGGACTTCGGAGTCACCGCCAGACGAACCCTCGACACGCGAAGAGCCGATGGAGTCGATCTCGTCCATAAAGATGATGGAGGGCGCGTGCTCGCGCGCCATGACGAACAGCTCGCGCACCATGCGGGAACCCTCGCCAATGTACTTTTGCACGAGCTCGGAACCCGAGACACGGATGAACTTGCAGTCGGTGTGGTGGGCAACAGCACGGGCGAGCAGTGTCTTGCCGGTACCGGGAGGGCCGTAGAGCAGGACACCCTTTGGTTGGGCGATACCTAGCGACTCGAACAGCTCGGGGTGCTTGAGGCCGAGCTCGATCACCTCCTTGATCTCCTTGATTTGCTGGTCCAGACCACCAATCATGTCGTAAGTACTGTCGGGCACCTTTTCGACCATCATGAGGGACACGAGCGGGTCTACTGAGGAGGGAAGCATCTTTTCGAGCTTGTACGAGTCTGAGAGAAGGGTGACGCGCTTGCCGACAGTGAGCTTGGTGATGTCGACATTGTCGGATACATCGACAACTGGTGGGCGGCGGGGCAATAGGTCAGTTACTTCCATCTGTTTATCCATCCGTAACACAGGACACTGCAGAAGGAGGCGGAGTGCGCATACCATATTTGCCCTCAGGGTGTACCTTGACGAGGACCTTCTTTGTGCTCATAACCTTGACGACCTCACCCACATAGGACCCGGGCTGTTGTAGCAGACCGAGCTCTTCCCTGAGCAGGCGCACACGCGAGTTGTAGTCATTTCGTTGCGCTTCGAGACGGCGGAGGACGGCTTGGCCCTTGAGGATCTCGAGCTTCATGGCCTCGATCTTGTTGTGATAATAGTTGTCGAGCGCCATGGTGACGGCGTGTGGGGGAGAGACGGAGCTCTCGCGGGGGGGATTAGTGATTGTTTGTTTTGTGTAAGGTGGGATAGGTTTGCCCTTGGGTGCGTGGTCGGTATTCGGTCGTCACTTGCTCGTCGAGATTAGGTGTGTGTTGCGATGCGCAGACACTCGATCGTGGTGGCGGGTTGCGGTGGTGATGTTTACTGGTGGTGAAATGGCCGGGTGGAGGTGGTGATGGCGTTCGGTGACCTTCTGAAGACAGGCAGCTTCAGGTCAACGCAACACACCCGGCCGGCTCCCAATGCCAAGACTCAGCTCCCGCCTCTAGACTAGGTATCAGAGCGCCATGTCAGGATAAGGTACGTACCGATAGACGGCAGAGGCTCGTGCTTTGCTGGGTTACACGTGACCTCGTGGCTCCAGACTTGCAGGGGAGCTTTGAAGGTGAAGCCCTTTGAAATGATGTCACTTCCAGCTGCGTCGTCGACTCCACATGCTGCAGTGCTGGGCTGGGTTGTGGCATCCAACGAATCTCGCCAAACTCCAAAAAAGTCCTCGTCATGCTCCGGTGCGGTCCCGTCACGATTGCTACCAGCACGCATACTCACCTTTCCCTGCAGATGCTCGTCATCCAGCATAAAAGATGACTCGCTCTGCACTGCGTCTTTCAAATTTACTTCTGTCTTCTAATGTTCCCATTCTCATTCCTCCCACTCAAGCTTTCCAACAGCCCGTCAGCCTGTATAGATGGGACTGAAGGGCGCACTGCACATGTCTCGTTTCCATGAGCCTGCCCGTCGTTCAGCTCCATACCCCTTCTTCAGGCGGTTACCTAGAGAGCTAAGGTATCAGGTGGCTTCTTATATGAGCGATCCTTAACTTTTCCCTCCAGTGTGACTGAGATAGTTCTTGCCTTCTCCAAGCCGAAATAACATTGATCACCATTTTTGTGGTTCAAAGCCAAGGTTGAGTCTCAGTGAATGAGAGAGAGGACAATACCGTCCTGAAGTGCGTACGTATACCCGTTTGCATACCCGTCGCAGTCATGCTACACCGTGCTTTCTCTTACCCGCCGCGGTTCACATGGTGATACTCATTATATACCTCTAATGAGAAGTGAGGCAGCCCTGCGATATCAGCTCAGCTGATGGAGTGGGGGTTGTCAAACCGGCAAGCCAAGCAGGGCACCGAAGCCCGGCCACCCTGGTGGTGAACCTAGGATCAGTCATCCATCACGGTCCATGATGACCTGAGACCAGCGTCGACCGGGAGAGACCATTTGCCTTCCCTCACCCTCCACATCATGGTGGCAGCGAACCGTGCTGGCCAACCGGTGCACGCGGCGGTCACATCAAATCCTCCCTCGCGCCGTTCCCGTCTTGGTTCCAGATGCGCCAATACTTGCCAAGGATCGAGGCATCATGATGGCGACTTGGATCCAAGTCATTCAGCGTGACTGATACTGTGCTGCAGCAGAGTGTCGCTAGAGATGGGAGGAATAACATGGTTATGTGCTTATAATAGGAAAAGTGGCAAGAACTACTATTGTACAACTCGGTGTTTTGGGTCCTCGAGGTTGATAAAAACCATAAAAAAAGCCGATGATGGGATCATGCTGGAAAGAGGAAGGCCGTTATCTGGTGCAACGTCCGTGCTCGAGCTAAAGAGTGCTTTGTGCAGTTCAGTTGCAGCGACAGCTACAGTAGCAACGGCACCTTCCGTAAGGCAATGTCATTTCAGGCGTCATGCCTGCTGGTTCACCACTCCCGTCTCAGTGTTAATGCTTGGGATCCAAACTCTTCCCCAAATTTCCATCTCTGGGAAAGAAAAAGTTGACGGTCATCCGACTCTTTCCTAGAGGTACCATTGTCTTCAGCATCCTTCTTTTCTAGAGGTAGTCTTCGCGACTCTTCAGGCTTGACCCAAGACTCTTGTCCCCAGTTGGCATGGCCTCTCAGCCCGATACCTTACAGAAGAGTCTCTAGCGTCCTTCTGTCTTTGCGCCCAGCCCAACACGCCACTGCAGTGTTTCGTCAAGTGTTGTTTACAGTCCTGTCTTCATCATCGTTTTTCAGGGTAGGGGTACAGCTAGCCATAGCAGCTGCCTACAAGGAAGACGCTGCACAGTACGGGCAGGGGGGGGGGCCAGAAGGTCGATCTTTTCCTGCTTCACACTGACAAGCGCTGGAACAAACCTCCATCCAGTCCACCACCATCAAGCTTCGGTCGGCCCTTCGCAACAGTTGCAACCTACTCGGGTCATCAGGCCACGCCCAGTAAGAGTTGTCGCATTTAGTTTGGCACCTCATTCTGATCATCCGGCCTTTTCGTCTTTCTCATAAGTACCTACCTAACGAACCTCATCCTGTCCACCGTCGCGGCCGCCAGTTCGAGTCTGGAGGAAATCCGATCATGAACGCTTCCTTCTCCATTGCTTGGTGCAACTGTCGTGCCGTACCAACTACCCATCTCGCCTCACTGCTCACCGAGTCACACTGATCCAGACTCAACATCCTTTTCCTAGGTAGCTTACATAGTTGTCGCCAACTCCTGCGCTGCGACAGATACTCGCCAAACACCTATCTATCTCTACCTTCGGCTGCCGCTGAACACTGTTCCAAGGTCGGATCCTTCAAAGGACGGACGGAATCAGCATCCTCAACACCACAACCCTACGTGCATCGCTTGACCCTGGTATACTTCCTAGCACCAGAAAACAAAAACCCCTCCCAAAAAAAAATAGAGAAAGCACCATTGCTGTTGATCACCGTCCACCGGCATTGCTATCCACACGCAACCCCTCACTATGGGTCCTCCCTCCCAGACGGGCGACGAAGACCGTCCCGATCCGTCCCCCACCAACACGCGCCGAAATTCGCGCCTGGATCTCATCAACACCACCGAAACCCGACATGATGATGCCGGCATGAACCCTCCGGATACCAGCTATCACTCCACCGACATTGTGCGGAGGTTGCCAGACCCTATGGGCCCTGCTGGTGGGTACTTCTTCTGCCATCTTCCCCTACTGCCCAGCTTGGCATGCTTGTGTATTCTTGGACTTCCTTGGCTTGTATCGTACCCTCGCTGACCATACCATGCACATGTTTAGGTGCCGCCAACATGGCCAATGTGGAGGGTGCGCCTTCTATCACTGCCTCCGAACGTGAACGTACCGTTTCCCGCGCTTCCCAGACGGGTATCCCACGTTCGCCCATGGTAGGTCCCGATCGCGGACGACCACGACCTCGCAAGCCCCCAATGGCGCGACGCACTTCGTCCAATGCCCAAGCCCCCCACCGCGGCGAGGTCTTCTCCGTCGATGACGACATAACCGAAGTCGAGGCTGATGCTGCTGAGCGCCAGAAGAGCTACAGTGGCTCTACAGCCCGCAGGCGAAACCTACTTCCTGCTCCCTTATCCCGAGTACACTCGATTTTAGATGAGGACGGAGCAAACGATAGCCGGGACCGGGATACTCCGGACGTCATTGAAGAAGTCGACACCCCGGGCCAGGAAGGGGAACTCAACCTGCCTCCTCCAGCCGAAGAAGACAGTGCCGAGGGTGAGACCCCGGTTGAGGATGATGATGGCGATATCAGTGATGCCGAAAGCTTCACGCTGAAGGACCGCCAGCAGGCAATCAACGAAACACATCCCTTTGGCATCAGGCTATGGAAACCGGCCCTGTACAAAAAGCACCGTTCGGTTCAAAAGACGGCCGAGGGAGATATCCACTCGTCCCCTGGAGGACATGTCAGTCGATGGCTGCTCTTCTTTAACATCATGTGGACCTTGGCCTTTGGCTGGTGGATGTCTCTCATTGCTTACACGGGTGCCATTGTCTGCTTCGTCTTTGCTGCTGCTCCTAGTGGTCGAGAGTACGGACGAGTCCTCTGGGGACTTGCTGGTTACCTGTTCTATCCATTCGGCAAGTTCATCCGCTTGGAGCAACAGGATGGCTATCTGGACGAAGATCAGGACGAAGGCAGAAGCATCAGCGAGTACGAGCAGTGGCAGAGCGGTGACCTCGAGGATGGCCGCCTATTCTTTGGCCCCGAGCGAGACCGATCGATTATTGGCCACTCTCGCCGGAGTCTGGACTCGGAACCCGACGAGACGGAGAGCCTGCTCGGCCGCGGTCGTGGCCACGGTTCCGATTCTGACCTTCCTCGTATGAAGAGAAGACTGTTTGGCCGTGGCCAATGGAATGTTGGGCGAGTCATCTACTTCCTTTTCTTCTACACCATGATCATGCCCTCGCTCTTCATTGTATCCGCAATCTGTTGGTTTTTGGTGTTCTGGATCCCCATGGGCAAGGTTACCATGCTTCTCATCGACCATCTTCGACGCCATCCGCTGGCCCTGTGGTTCGAATCCGACATCTCGACCGCCCGGGCCTCCACCACGCCGCACTCTTCCATCCTCATTTGCACGTATCGTGCTGTCGGTATAAAGTACTGGAAGTATACCATCGACGGAACCAACATTTTCCTGGTCAACATGGTGGCTATCGTCATATTTGTCATCTTTGACTGGATTGTCCTTGAAGGGGTTTTGGAGATCCACAACTTCTTTACCTCGCCTGCCTTTTTGTTCGTCACTGGCCTCTTGTCCATCATCCCTCTTGCCTACTTCATTGGTCAAGCTGTTGCTTCCATCTCCGCACAGTCGTCGATGGGCTTCGGTGCTGCCATCAATGCATTCTTCTCTACCATTGTGGAGGTCTTCCTCTACTGCGTTGCTCTGCAGCAAGGTAAAGCACAACTGGTCGAAGGAAGCATTATGGGGAGTATCTTCGCCGGTATTCTTTTCCTTCCGGGTATCTCAATGTGCTGCGGCGCCATCAAGCGCAAGACACAACGCTTCAACGCCAAGTCAGCCGGCGTGACATCGACCATGCTGCTATTCGCCGTTATTGGCGCTTTTGGTCCGACTTTGTTCTACCAGATTTACGGAACCCACGAGCTTACCTGCCAGGACTGTCTTTACTTTGATCATCCCAGGGGCTCAGTGAGAGATTGCCGTCGCTGTTACTTCTCCCAGACCCCTGCTATGAATGATCGATTTTACCTGGAGGCAGTCCGTCCCTACTGCTACATTGCTGCTGGCATGCTGTTCTTATCATATATCATCGGTCTTTGGTTCACGCTTCGCACCCATGCCGCCGTTATCTGGAATACCGATGCGGATGAGAAGAAGCATGAGGAGACTACAGGCCGTAACAGTGCCCGACCTTCCGCGGTGCATACCTCACTCGGTGACACCACGGGGGCTGATGTTCGTGATTCGCATCTCTACAAGCGCATTCTCGGCCAATCCCTCCGCCAAGTCGGTCACCAGGGCCCCTCGGACGAGCCGCAACGGCCAGGTTCGTCTGTCTCGGGAGGGGCCAAAGCTAACGGCACTCCCCATATGGTCCCTCCCAAATCGACTGGATACGGTGCCACCGACAGTCAACATTCATCCACCATTCTTAACATACCCGGCTTCTCTGATGCTGAGAATAACAATCTCGTGCACCAGGTCGCTGAAATTGCAGCTACTGCTGCCACCGTGGCAGCCAGGAACTATTCCAGTCAAAGACGTACCTCGCACCTCGGAGGCTCTTCGATCACAGGTCAACAACAGTCGGCCCCTGGAAGCCGCCGTGGCTTGATCCGTACCGCAACTTTCCCGGATGCCGATGAGGCTGGCGGCGAGTCTACTACTGCTGCACACCCAGGAGGTGGTCACGATGCACCCAATTGGAGCCGGCTCAAGAGTTCTATTATTCTCATGGGAGCTACCGTTCTCTACGCTGTCATTGCCGAGATCCTGGTGGACACTGTGGATGTGGTTCTTGAAAGCTTTGAAATCGACGAGAAATTTCTCGGCATTACGCTGTTTGCCCTTGTTCCCAACACCACTGAGTTCTTGGTAAGCTTTAATACGCCCGCGCTATTCCTTTTTTTTTTCCTCCCCTCCAAAGAAAGGGCTGATGCTAACTTTTATCTATGTTCAGAACGCCATCTCCTTTGCTATGAATGGTAACATTGCGCTCTCCATGGAAATTGGTTCAGCCTATGCCCTGCAAGTCTGCCTGTTACAAATCCCGGCACTCGTGCTATTCTCCGCCATCTATCCTCCGGATGTACCGGTCGCAGATATGGCACGCTATACCTTTAGCCTCCTCTTCCCACAATGGGATATGGTCACTGTCATTCTGTGTGTCTTCCTTTTGAGCTACATGTACGGCGAGGGGAAGAGTAACTACTTCAAGGGCAGTATCTTGCTTTTGAGTTACCTTGTCGTTGTTATTGGCTACTACTTCAGCGGCTACAGCACCGGACTCGAGAAATCCAACTCTGGCATCAGCCGCTTCGACACCCTTGGTGATGACGGGCAGTACATGAGCTACGGCTTTAAGACTGTTGGGCGAGGTACTAGTGGTGTCGCTTACTGAACGACCCCGGGACACTGAGTCTCTATTTTGTTTTCATTTCACTATCAAAACACCTCGGAGCGCATTGTCCGCGCATGGTTGAGATTAGTACTGCTCAAAAGTTTTGGGAGCAGTCTGTGGGCAAGAATGACTGTATAACGAAGCCCACAGACCGTTTTGTTTATTCTATAAATTCGATGTTTCTGCTCGTTCAGGGGTCAAAATCTCTAGGGTGTTAAACGGCATTCATAGGGTATCAGCAGCTTTTTTTTTCCTTTTTCTTTTTTTTTCCTTTTTCTTTTTTTTTTTCCCTTGCTACAAAAGCAATGACTCTTAAACTTCGTTTGGTTGCGTTTATTCATGTAGCATATGTTCAAAATTGCTTCCCCATCAGCATGTGGGATTTCCTTGGGGCGAGCTCGATGGCGTACAACATGATTCGAAGTTTGGAGACAAACAGGACTAAGGAGAGTGTTGTTGAGTGTGATTATGATACGAGACATCATGTGATGGATGATGTCATCAACGGATGAGAAAGAATACACTTATATTTGCATTTCATTCTCTTGCTTTCATATCTGAGCTTGCCATGCGCTGGGCCTGGACTGTGGTTGTTTTTGGCGAATATGTCGATATCGTCACCCAAGGGTCAAGTGGTTCTTTTCACTAATTGATGGTGTACGGAAAGTGAGAAGAAAAAGGTCGAGTACCACTGACACTCTAGAGCGGAGTGCATGCTGGGATCATCGTTTTGACAGTTTAGGCAAAACCCACAACCTACTATATACCGAAATGCTGTTTCGCGGGATTAGGTCAGGCGGCCAGCATTGCAGGGTGGCACTGGTGGTCAGACGTCTTTGAATGAACCCGGGAAAGGCTTGACATTATCAGAAACAAAGTAAGTACATGGATTTCTTTGTTCTTCGGATACAACTATATATCCGAGAATGGGCGTGTCTCTATCAGTTTGAGAGGTTTCGTCCATATCAGCATCTCTTCCATCCGCATTCATTCACCAAACGGGAAACATAGAACAGATAGGTGAGGAAATAGCTTCTCTACGGCTTACACGAACTATGCTGAACAGCTTGACGATAGACACAGAAGAAATCCCAAGTTTCCTTCCAATCGATTAACATTGCGTTTCACCAACTGATTAGCCTAGCTAGGCCTTAATGGCCATTTCACCCATTGGCATTGCCTTAAGCCCTGTTATTGTGTGGTTTGTAAGTTACTGGTTTTCATGAAAGGACCCGGAGAAGAAGAGCAGAGCCCAGAAATGGAAGGTGTAAGAACAAAAAAAGGAAAAAGGGAAAAGAAGAGAAAGAAAACAAGAGAAACTTACAGCCATCAACAGGCTCAGGAGCCTGCTGCTTCATAGTGCAAGCATTATACTGCGCCGGAGTTTGCGCAGTCAGACCAGCAGACGGGCAGTCCTTATTGAGGTTGCAGCCCTTGTCCATGGCCTTCTGAAGAGAATCGCCTTTCCAGCCGAAGACGTAGTCACCGTGGGCGGCGGGGCCACTGTTTTTGCTTTCTGTCAGTATCATATTTTCCACTGTACGAAGAAACAGGAAATTAGGACAAGATGGACGGAAACACTCACCCAAGATTCATGCTGTACACAAATGCAGGACCCGACTCAGGCCACATGCTCTTGTCGGCAAAGCTCGTCACATTCCACATGAGCTCGTACATGATCTGCGGTAGCTTGACGGGGTGCGTGGAAGGGCAGGAGCCTCCACCATTGGCACCGGAACCGCCGCCATAGGCGACATGCGACTTGTGGTCGGGAGAGTCGAGGTTCTTGCCGTCCCAGCAGCTGTGTTTTGACCAAGTCGTTATTTCAGTTCGGTGGTGAACACTGGGATGGGGAGAAAACAGAGGGGAAAAAAAAAAAAAAAAAAACATACGTTGGAAAAATGATTGTCTGGCGAATCATCTTGCAGTTGGTATCTTGAGGAATATCGACGGTGTCGGAACCGGTGCAAGGGGCGCCGCCGACAAAGTTACCCTCGTTTGTCGAGGTCCAGCAACGGTGGCAGATGTTGCCGGAAGAAACCTTCTTGGGGTCGGTGTTGGCGGCGTTGCCGGCGAGCATGCGGAAGCCCTAGCGGTTGTTGTTAACAACTCAGGGAAGTCCATAATGGTGAAAAAGTGTGGGTATTGGGGACAGTCACTCACCGGCCTGAAAGCGGTGACCTTCCCGCTCGGGATATAATATATATCAAGACCACCATTATTGACAAGCTTGCCCTGCGGACCGCCGTTACCGACCTGAGGCACGCGGTGATAGCTGCCATTCTTGGCCTTGAAGAACATGACAGCCGTCCAGTAGTTGGACAGATCCTGCGCGAAGCTGCACGACGTGCAGGTCGACTGGCCGGCTAGATCGTGCGAGTCCGGGTCCATAGTCAGGTTGAATGAGTTACCGCCAACGATTTGGTGGAGATGGGGCGTGTAGCGGACGCCCGGGTTGACGAGAGGGTCGACGCGGTCGACGACCAGCTGCGAGCAGGCGAAGCGCAACATGTTTTGCGCGACGGCCCCGTTTGCCAGCAGGGTCACGGCGGCGGCAAGGGTCGCCCACGACTGCATCTTGTCTTTCTCGTTCGTCTTCTTCTTTATGTTTTCTGTTCTTCAATACAACCTGCAAGTCGGTCGGCTCGGGGCGGATTAGCTTGTCGGTGGCGGAGAGTGACTGTTGTTGATGGATAACAAATAGGTCTAGAAAGAGGGACTGGATTTGCTGCTGCTGCTGCTGCTGCTGCTGCTGCTGAAGACAAGTGTATCAAGAAAAAAAATTTAAGACGAAAGGGGAAGACAAAGACGACGAGGGAAGGATCGTGATGTCGCACGACACACTTATACATACCTAAGCACTAATCGCCTTTCACCCCCTTTACTCTGATCTCCTCTCATTTTTTCCCACCAGCCGGCTTCCCTCCCTCAATACCACAACACGACACAACACCATGAACGAATCGTGGTCAGCCGTAACCAAGTTGACGAGTGTTCCCTTCCCACCAAGACACATGACTAGTTCAGGCTCGCCGGCAAGTTACTAACTGCCGATGCTACGGATTTAAGGCCGAAGGTCTTGTTCACATTGGGGTATAATATAAGTGATTGGTCTACATATGTTCCGGAAGTTATTAGACACTGCCGAATTCATCGACAGTTGCCGTTCCTCCGGGCGACTAGATATGTTGCATAAGGTAGGTCTGTTTTTGTTATCTGCCTTATTTGAGTGATAGGGGTGGTTTGGTTTGCCTCTATTTTCGTGTCGGCCGCCGTGCGTTATGATGGAAAGAGACGGCCAAGCCAAAACAGTTGACAGCAACGGAACAGACATCCTTGACAAGTAAACCCATGAGACTGACCAGGATATATTTTTTTTTATTTTTTTTCATCATGTTTTGTGTTGGTTTATCTTATCTTGTGGTTGTGAAACATACAGACAGACCGAACGGGGGAGGTCTGAAATGGGTGAATTTGAGCCTCCAACCGGATAAATAGTGGCCACGGCCTATATATTGCTATACATAACAGGTGCCACCGGTTACTCCACGATGTCTGCCAAACTCGTAAAAAAAGGTCATGCCTGCTCATAAGTCCCTGTAATGTGATTGTTACCACAATCTACTGAAACTCTTGGGCTCGCTGACCTAATGATGACCCCGGGCTGTCAATGTCGATGTCGAGATTGCAGGATACAATTTTTAGATTGAAGATGTGACTACCTAGGTAGGTAGGTAGGGAGTCTCGAAGTTAGGCCACCAGCCCAACCCACCCCACCACTACCGTCCTTATCGAATGCATCAGATACGCGAAGGGTGATTTTGCCGGAGATATTCTTTCTCCTCTTCTTTTACCGGGTTTGTTGATTGCATCCTCCAGGATAGACATGGAGACTGGAGGAAAGGGGAAAGAGGAACGCATGGGGGCGTCAGACTTGGACCTGAGCGCATGCAGTTACTGATGTGGATCGATTCTGGGATACACTCGTCATTCTCACTCAAACCAGGTGTGACATCAAGGTCCGAATTGACCATGGGTTTTTGCACGTTGAAACAGAACTACTTGGTAGATGGTGTAAAAATCTCCCGCCCTTGCTTGCCTGCCCGCGATCATCATCATCATCATGCCTTCCCGGAGAGAAAGAGGCCCCTTGACTTATGTGGGGATACTCACATGCAGCTGCCCCTTCAGTTTTCGTTAACATCTGCATCGCATCGCATCGCATCGCATCGTACTTTCCCTAGCATTGAGTACGCTATGGCACGCCCCTAGGGGAGTCCATTCCTTCCTCCCTTAAAGATCAAGTGAAATCCCCCTCTCTTCGTCCTCGGAGACCCTTCTGCTCGATTTTCTGTGGGGTTGGAAGTCGTCGTCGGTCGATCCAGCTTTTCTGCCGAACAAGGCACCAAATGGCAAGCGTATGCAGCAATAACGATGGCCCTTGCGATCCTTCGCACAGGTGGCCGTGTACCATGCCCCGACGACGATGCATGTGAGAGCAATGGCAACGACGATAAATACCCAGAAGTACTTGGACACGACGCTTTGGCCTTCCTCGGCATCCCACGAGAAGAAATTGGTTGAGAAGATGGTCTGGAGAGTGAGTATAAGTTGTTTGAGCAATGTGTCTTCCTTTACAATTCCTTGGAAAGTGCTGAATACTATTCTGCAGGGAAAAGCGCGGGTCGTGACATACCGCAACAGTTGACATGGGCAGGAAGACCATTGTCAGCAAAGCAATCGATCGCATCTGCGAGCTGTCTTTCTTCATCTCCTCTGAGAGACCGGTGTTTGCGTGTGCTAGCTTCGTGTTGAGTCTCGACAGCTTCAGATTGGTCTGATTGTCTTGAAGTGAGAAGAAGCTCCAGACCTAGAAAAACGTGTGATATCATCTGTCAGCTTCTTTGGTGTGTAGACACTTGAGTGTCCTTCATCTGGCATTCGTACCGTTTGCATTGTCAGTGACATGTTGTCTTTCACGAGATGGCAATCGTTGATCTTATCATCAAATTCGAACATGATATCCTGCAGCCTTTCCCGAATCATCCTTCCAGCTCTTTGAAGCCGTAAATAGCCCGATACGCCAGAAAGACGAGGCAGCCCCTGCTGCGTGTAGTTTTCCTCGCTATTCACCTCTAGCGTTGTGGAGCGGGACATTGTTCGTGAGCCAGGTGCCGATGACAAGGTTGCTGAAGGGGTGCGTGTCAGACAGCCCGAAGAGAAGGCAGATGAAGGTGATGACTTGACGCTGGTTTCCACCATGTCCATCGCCGTCTCAAACTTCTTCAGTTGTCTCTTTACGGCCATTATCAAGCTTACCAACTCCCTGGATCTGTACGTCGACTTCAGCACATCTGTCATTCGTTTTTTGTCCATGTCTAGATCAAGGCCTCTTGCGCCGCCGACCTTCTCTAACTGGCCGTACTCATAGTTGTTCCGAAGTTCGAAGTTGTCCAGAAGATTCTCTACCTGATCGACTAGACGTATACGTTCGAGTTCAAAGAACAAGCCGGGCAGGAGTAATGGGTGGTTGTGCTTGAGGTCACACGACCTGATTCTTCTTGATATGTCTTCTTTTTGTCTTTCATTGCATCCGTAGAACACTGCAAGATTGAGATCTATTTCGGTAAAGTACGTCGTCGACAAAGCCATGTCGTTCGGCAATGTCGACGAAGTTCGCGCTGTGCATGCTGTTTGAAGCGAGGAAAGGTTAGTCCAGTTATCTTTGGTTTCTACCTCTAGTATGCAAGGACTGATTGCGCCGTACTTATCATCGGTCTTCTCTCCTTGCCCCCCCTTGGAAGATCATCATCGTCAGAGTAATGGCGCTGAGCAGAGAAGTAGCAGCTCAATCTACTAATCGTCCGAGTGATCCTTGGGTGGAGATGAAACTCGTGCACGAGTTGTGAGAGGATGTCATCGCTGTTAAATGGGAGATAGGATACCGGTGACTGTGTGTTTGCTCCATCTTCATCATCGTCAAAGATAGGCTCGACGCTACCAAAGATTCTGTTGCATTATAACGTCAACAAGAGACGCTCATTATGAACCTTTGATATCTTCAAAGAGGGCTTACACAGAGAAATGAAAGGTGGAGTCAAAGAAAAGTGCTTATTTCCTTACACAGCACATATGCCAGAACACGGGTGGCCGGACGAGGGAAGAAAGTCCAGGACAGCCTAACCAGAATGAAATGTTAGCTCATCCATCATGTAATGCAAATCTCATCACATTCGATTTTCAATCTGTATAGAGGTCATTTACGTTCTTGAGCCAGGTCTCCCATTCTTCATTAGTGCTCAGTGTTTTGACTTCGAGTGTTGGAGGTCCCTGTTATAAATCATCGGAACTGATCAGCAATAGTCCTTCGACTGCCCTATCTCGAAATAAGCGGTCCTAAAACTACTTGCTTCTTCATTCGCGAGTTTCGTCACTATCGTTGTCTTTTCGTCTGGAAATTGGCAAGTGAAGTTGGAAAAGTCGCGTTCGGACCACTCAAGCGAAGTACGGTCGTAATCCATCTTCGTCACAGACAACTATCTTCTTCCAATAATCACACAACCGAACTATGAGCGGCGATGTTGAGCGAGAGACCTGAGATGGCGCTGGTGTTTGCCTGAGGATCTTGTGACGAAGGACGAACCTGACAAGGGTCGCGACGTCTCCGGGTGATTATTGAAGCAGGTTAAGCTAAAGCCTCCGTCAAAAGCGCTGGGCGTCTCGCGATCCTGCGAGAGGTATTGTAAATTATTACTTAACGTTAAAGGAGGCTGACTTTCAGGCACACTTGAGGTTCTGAGATGCTGTATTCGGTCTGTCAATGTAACACGTACTCGGTGAGTGAGAGGGATTGGAGAGAATTTCCCTCTGCCGTCTCTGCCTCGCCACGATCTCCGCACGTGTTCTATGCAAGCTGACATGGAAAGTCTCCAGCCAACCAATTGATTCCTTATCAGCCGAAAATTGTGGCGAAGCATCATGTTGTGTAATTCCCGGGGAATTCTGCTAGTGCCTGTTGGTGGTAAGAGGTATTCGGGGTGGTAGCATTTTTGCACTACCACGGCCTTACTCCTTCGGTATACTCCACGTTGCTTCTCTTATGACCCCCAAACTTTTCTCCAACTGGGACTGGTTGTATTTCTTGATGAACAAAACCTGCAAAGAACCGTCCGCTCGTAACAAAATATGTTGTGTGACCTGAAGTGTTTTCCTTCTCGGCCGTAAGCTTAGGTTGTTTAGGTAGTTTTCTGCCTTTGCCCTATTTCACACCTTTGGCATCGGGATCATGTTACAAGCCCTGTTGGCTGATTTCCTCCAATAACCGTTAAATCTGACTTCTAACAACACAGTTGTCAATCCAGTCTGATTAAAAGAATAGAACGTGTCTGCAGTTAGGCCTACATCAAGATAGGTTGATCTCTATCACCACTACCGAACACCTCACCAGCCACAACGTTCGTGCACCATGCTTCCCTCATCTACAGCGGTCAGCCTGAATCAGGCTCCGCCTGCGCCAGTCCAGTGGTATGATCATGTCCTGCGAAAGAAGTATCGGGATCCTCTCAAGCTCAAGCAGGCTTTGACTGCGATGTATGGGGAGGGGAACTATAGGATCAAAGTACGTACCGGACCTTACTTCGTAACCGATTGGTCTAGATTCTGTTTAAACCTTTACTTACATGTGAACCGGAACAGGTCAGGGCGGATCGGTGGATTGTGACTATTCCCAAAGAAATGAGCAATGTTGGTGCAAAACTGCGACCTTACTGGACAGAACGAAATCTTTGGAATTTAGATGCTAATTCACTATGGATTGCGCGTACAGATTGAAATGGATGAGCTTGAAAACTCAGTCTATTTGCACTACTAGCAATTTTGGGGGTGTCGAGGTTCAACAGGCAATCTAGGAACGAGATGCAAGGGGAAAAAAAGAAAAAAAGAAAAAAAAAGAAGAAAAAAAAAAGGAAAGAAAAAAGAGCATGGAACGCAAGCGGTTTTGAAGGGAAAACAGCAGCCAACACAAATACAAGGCGTTTTGCCAGAGAAGGTATGACCATACATGTTACCTCCCACGATCCAGAATGGTGTAAAGATCAGTAGTGGGAAACGTATGATGAAAATAAGGGAAAAACAGGCGGTTGCCACTAGCCTCTCAAAAATCACCCAACCGCTTTACTTGGATGTGCCCACCCAGCTGCTGCGATTCCGGTGCGGCGTGATTGAGCTCCAGAACGCCTTACAGGCTAACCAGGCACTCATTGCCCGAGATTCTGATAGCCATAGATAGGATGAGCAAAATACAATGCCTTTCCAAACGTTCCAGCCGTGGCTTTGCGGCTGAGACCTCACGAATGTAGAGCTGTACAAGTGTTAGTAGGGCGCCCATGGTAGTTCGATCATTGGAAGACATAACTTCTTGACTGAGCCTCACCGCCATAGTAGCTTATATCGTTCTCACACGTTTTTCTGATAAGATCAAGCTTTCTTTCGAGCTTCACAACATTGATTCGATCCTTCGGATATGGGCTGAGCATCTCCTCAATGACTTCGAGAAACTGCTTAGTGTACTCGGATGCGTTCTCGTGTTGCTTGAGCTGCACCATCCACTCGTGCACCTTGGGCTTGATGATAGCGGTTTCGCCCTCAATCTTGAAGAAAATATCCGATTCGAAACCATATGTGATGTCCTCTTCCATGCGGTGATTGGGAAACTCGTTGTATACAGCGTCATATCCCATAATTTGCCATGTAACGAACTCGAGGAACATGCACCCTAACGAAAAGACATCGGACGCTCGAGATATACGACCTCTAGCGAGGTCGAACTCGGGCGCTCGATAGGTTGCTGATTTCTCGAGAGCTTTGGGGTCAGCATTGGACCGAGAATATTTGGTGTGAAGGCGACCAAGCCCAAAGTCAGAAAGTACAAGCATGCCGTCAGCTTCAAAATAAAGAACATTTTCAGCTTTGATATCGCCGTGACGTCCGTATAGCTCGTCTTTTCCGGCCGGAAATTCGTACAATTTCAGCGTTTGTTCTCTCTCATTGTGGACGCACAGCAGAGCACGAGCGAGTTGGTGGCATTGTTGAGCCATCCACAGAGCGGAGGTTAGGCGTTCCTGTTGGTTACTGGGCTGGTGAACTTTCCAGTATTTCCACAGGTTCCCCTCTGCCCAGGGGAAGAGCAGGTAGAACACTTCACTTCCGCCATCTTCTTCAACGACGGAAAATGTGGTGAGCAGCTTGATGAGGTGCGTGCTTTTCTGGGTCTTGACGGTGATTAGGGATGCCAATTCCTTGTCGAAAGCCTCTTTATCGGACGCGTGTAGCCTCTTGAGGGCGAAGGTCACTTCTTTGTTATTGCCGTCATGAGACTGGAAGACGGGTTAGCACCTGCCCAAAAGAGGAAATGCCGACACCAACGAAGGGGTAGAAAATGGAAGTGCTCAATGCAACTTACTCCATGGTGACCAAAATTGAAGTGACTTCGATCAATGGTAATTCTCGTCACTTCGCCAAACCCTCCGTGAAGATTGCCATCCTGGTCCATGTCAGATCTAGGATTGCCACTGTTGCTTGTTCGCCCAGCTGAGCCAGGCCCCTCATTGCCTAAGCTCTTGTCGAATGGAAGGGAGTCGATTGTGTATGGCAGGACGTCTTTTGGACCGAGTCTGTAGTGCACATGAACCTTTTTGCCTTTTGTCGGAAGTTTAAAGTAAACGGCATTGAATGCGTAACTGGCCAGTACCATGTGCTTGGAATCTTTCCCTGATATCTTTCTGGTCTTACAACCAGGAAGCTGATGAGAATGAGTCGTGTTCTGACATGCAATCTTGCCGTCAGGGGTGATCGAGATCAAGGGTAGGCATTGATCTGACAGCCTCAGGTTATCCGTGCCACTTTCATTCTTCCAAAGTGCAGGAAGTAACTCATGTTGTTGTGTATAAATAAACAAGACAAAGACCTTCCAGCAACGAACTTCGTGGAGAACACGGATACAAAGTCGCTGGTGATCTTCTTCTGGGACATCCTTCCACAGTTGTTGTATGGCTGCGAGGAGACGCCCGGGAGTGAATATCTCTTGGAGCGAGCTTCGCGGAATAAAGAAGCCTTTTCCTTTTTCGACTTCCTGGGTTTCAAGTTCTTCACGAATAATGTCGAATATGTCTGGACCACTATCTTGGGGTACAATGTCGGTGTTCGGTCTTTCAATAGGATGATCATCGTCGTAGTAGTGGTTACCACGATCGGAGCATTTGTCGACACGCGGATCGGCAAGCCCGATTGTTTTGACTCTTGGAGCCATCGTAGAGGTTGTATGGTGGCAAGAAGTATGTGCTGTGTCAAAGTAACAGACCTTAGGTTGTGCAGGAAAGATGTTGGTGGTGGGCTTGGAAATCTTCAGCAGACACTGACTCAAACCGAAAGCAGTTCGTGGACAGAACAGAAGGATATGCGAAAGGCGTCGTTAGCTCCGAAACTGGGCACGACGACGAAAGAGGTATCAAATGGGGGATGACAAGGTGAAGAATGAGTGGTACTATAACAAAAGCAGATAGTGAATACATAAGGTGCTATGATTTAACCAACGCGGTGACTCGTCAAGTGCTTGAATATCGATCCCCATCGTTCCGTTTCACTCCATTGCACAATAGACGGACGTATGGTGGGTTGGGCAGGGTAAATAAGTACAGTTAGTTAGCAGCAGGATGTGCAATGGCCCGCGACCCATCTGAGAACTGAAAATAAAGGCGGTGGGTGTGATATGAGGAGTCCATATCTCTTCGCATCGATATCGCAAGGCATTCAGAGCCTTATGTGTGTGGATGCGGCTGAGTATCAAGAAATGGATGCCTTGAGGCCTGGGACGTAATTGGCAATGGGTTTTGTCTGTTACCAGAGGTCATTGATACATCCCCTTGGCTGCGCCTTTGGTGCGCACTTAAGGGACGGTTACCTATCCATCTAAAGGATTTTATGCCGCGTCTCCCTATTTCACACCGAGAAAGGGAACGGAATGGGGGATGTTAGCAATGCGCGAAACGACTTTTGAGTATAAACCGCCCTTCGCCGGTCTTCAAAGTAACATTGTGGCGCGCGGAGCCTTCTTCTGACCTTCCTATGGTAAAGAATGGGGGCCTCTCGCCAGCCTTACTTTGCTCCGAAAACCTATACTTTTTCTTTAATGCGAGTTGTTGTGTAGCACCCATCCCGCGTGAAGATTTATTGCAAGTCCACTTACACCATCCGGATTGAGACCGATGGTGGAAGTAGATTGGACAGGTGCAATGACAGCAGCGAAACTCCGAGCGTAGTGAATGCCCTCGACCTGGCGCCTATAAAGAGTGTCTTTGGTTAGTGATTACCCTTCACTTCATTTTCGCTCCTTACTTCGAATTCGTCATGTATACCAACCTCAATCATGGGGATGAATGAGCCGCTCCACAAACCACAGTGCGCTTTAAGGACAAAATCCTTAAGAGGTACGAACAAACACGAAAAAAAGGAAGAAAAAAAAAGGAGGTCGAGATTAGAATGAGTATAGTCGTCCTCTACGGAATCAACCATCAAGGTTAGCACATCTGGAAGAGAAAATGTTCAAATTTCCAAAATTGCCTCTGGTCGCCCTTTCGAGGCAAAGGTCTTTTCATTTTTCCAACAGCTCAAGACTTTTTGCTCACAGAGGAAGGTCATACCTACTAAGGTATTAACTCGAGTTAAAGTGGGAAGTACCCATGCTGCGCCACCTCACACATGAAAATGGCATGAGATCGATAATGTGTTAGCGGCAACACTCCACGCAGCTAGATGTACTACTTACACTGCCACAAGCCCACAACTAGCTCAGTTTGTACCACCTATCAATCTCTCGTAAGGCTCTGCCGCCGCCTACAAATTCGATGAAAGATAGTGCCTCCCAATCCTGTTCCTTGTTTCAGGTGCACAGCATGGCTTCTGATTCAAGAAGTGGAGTGCCACTCAAGAGAATTCAGACAACCGGCCTCAGCCGGCGTAATCTACGAGGCTTCACACCGTTGCAGCCCGCGCTCGCCCATGCCACACCAATCCATGGCTCACTTTGAGTTTCCTAACAGTGCTGTCCATGCGCGCACTGCCACAGGGCGGCGGTAGAGGTATGTACCCTGCAGAATTCACACATCCACTGTCCTACCTGCTTCCCTAACTTAGGGCGTAAGACCACCTACATTTTTTACCTCCCAATTGCTTTACCGCAGATGCGACTATTGTGAGCGGGAGCTGAAACATAAGCTGGCTGAGGCTGATCAGGGGGCGAAATTCTCCGGACAATGTGATGAAAACCAGAGGCCGATTAACGTGATCAAGGAAACTAGTAGTTGTATCAGGTCAGTAAGGAACATTATTCTTGACGATGAAAAAGGGCATTAAGCCATTCAACAATTTGTTCGACCATAAGCAATTGTTGTTGTCATTCCTATCAGCCTACCTCTATCAGAAGGTGCCATAATACGAGCACAGACAACACTCAAGACCTTGCGAGGATTCACAAGAGACAGACGACTAAATCCCCGTGTCCGTAATCATGGCCTTATATCGCACAACTGGGAAGCTCTCCGCCGTTATGGGACAAGCAAAGTATCACGCCGCTGCAGAAGGAGGGGGAACCATTCTTGAGATACCAGCTTGTGCTGTAACTGCGGACGAGCTAAAACAGGAGCTTCAGAGGCGACTCCAAACATCGCAGTACACAATCCAGGTAAGTGTTAAATTGTTGAATCAACGCTTGTTGTTGCTTATATGTCTAATAGTTATGTTAGCTGAAACGAGACCGATACTCAGTCACACTGCCACTCCATGGGAAGCAAGATATACTCAACACCCTCTAGTGATGACAACAGTTCCGGCTGTCAGAGCCTGAATCAACATTAGGCCCTCTCGCATTGCACCGCTTCGTTTCTTACCACAAATGCTGGAGCGCTTTCTTTTCGTTTGAAGCATATCCCTGGAGTTACGGTTAT
Source organism: Neurospora tetrasperma FGSC 2508 (assembly GCF_000213175.1). Classification (NCBI taxonomy): domain Eukaryota; kingdom Fungi; phylum Ascomycota; class Sordariomycetes; order Sordariales; family Sordariaceae; genus Neurospora; species Neurospora tetrasperma. Next base: position 2,940,643 of record NW_009799102.1, read on the forward strand.
CATTAGATATCACCGGAGTTGTCCTCTTGTATGGGTAACCTATACCGGAACCGCATATATCTCGCTTTATTTCACATGTCTAGATGCTGAGGTTAGGAAGACAGGTCTGATAGTTCGGAGAAATATGGTGATGATGACTTGCCGTAAGGAAGTTGTCACTGATTGATAGTAAGGTGGGCTAGAAAACAAGTTATGGCTTTTGGTTTGAAGGCCTCTCATTCTTTTAGCGTTATGACAGCGGTACAAGCGAGATGAAAATCGACGCCAAAAGCACACATATGTAGCTTAGGATGTCCTCCACTTTTCACTCATTATGTCCGACCGCATATATTCTCAAGTGCTGCAGTGAATCTTCAAACTCCCACCCAGTGAGTTTCTGGTGCTTAGGTGAGCGAGCTGTAAAAAAGCACTCAAACGGCAAGGGACTTGAGTTGAGACCATCGGCAAACGCAAAACTGCGAGTGAAACAGGATGTCAGTATCACACATATTGTAACTAAACAGGGACGGAACTCAGAGACAAATCCACCCACATATCAACTTCAATATCTGCACCACGTTATTCTTCGCTGGAAAATCATCAACCTCCCACAGTGTTCGCGCGATGCCGGAAAAAAGAATTGAAGGATGTCCTCAATGCATGCCGGGACAGGTACGACGACCCCATCCGAAGGCGCTGTGGCCAGTCAGACCCGGATATTTGCGGTGCTCGAGAGAAGGTTCAGGTGAGAGCCTGTGAGGGTCATAGAAGTCATTCTGGTTCGAAAGAACCGGAACAACATGTCAGCAAATGCGATCATGAAGTAAAGTGTGATGATGGACATAGCAAACCCTCCCAACAAGTATGGATCACCCACACCCCCTCATCAACAGAAGTAAATTCCACAAGGACATTATTAAGCAGAGAGAAAACGAGCGAGAGTCAGGCAGATGGAAAAAGCGAAAACTGAAGAAGAACTTGGGCACTCACTACTCCAAACAGGTGCAATAACCGTGCTCCCCTTCGGTATAAAAATGTCCCTATATGCATCATCCGCAATACTAGCATGAGGTGTACCGTCAGACACAGCAATAGGTCTCCATCGCAGCCGTAACTGAGATACTTGGATGAGAGTTAGTAAGTAGTGTACTAGGTCGAGTGAAGTGCTTGATCCTACCGCTGGGAAGGAGAGCCCGAATAATTACAAGGCTATGGCAAGGACCAAACCAAGAATAACAGTGCCGATTATCTTTACCATGCCCTCTTCCACTTGAATAATAGGTTTCATCGTATGATATCTTGGAGACGCATCGTGGGAGGTTGATCTTTCCTATGCCTTGGTTGGGGAAGGATTCTGGCCACCACCATGAGGTGTTGGAACTCGCCGTCGGAATCTCGTACTTGGTTGATGAGACGCGGCAACCTATACCATTGTGTTACTTGCTTGATTGGTTCTCCTCACATTAGGCTGAATTCAGGGTGTTGGAAGAGAGGTGCGTGAGGGGTTCGTTGTTGGCTGAATGCCTCCCGCTCAGTCGACACCGGCAGTTCGGCAGACCTAACCTCCCCAAGTCACTGAGAGATCGTGTCCATGTAACATCAAAATGCAACAGTGAGAATATAGTATTGCGGCTTACGGTTTAAGGTATCTTCTGATTGACAACAGCGTTCCTCTTCTCTCAGTTTCAGTGACTTTTTGACCCAAGCAGTATTGCCAAATGTGAACCATGGGAGGCAAGATCACAGAAACATGGCTCACAAAAACATTCTTGACTTCGATCTTCCTAGGACTCGGCGGTTTTCTTTACGGCTTGTGAGTAGCTTGCATCTTAATCAAGGCTCGGAATATGCCACGTGAGTTGACCCGAACTTGATGACAGTGACTCGGGTATCATCACTCCAAGTCTCGCTCTGAACTCATTCCTGGAATACTTTGAGAATCCCGATGCACCTATCCGAGGAGCTATTGTGTCAGTCTACCAGGCAGGTGGTAAGTCCTCACTGGGTCACAATTCTTAACCGGTGGTGGGGGTACAGTGAGCTGATTCTACGCCAACTATAGCATGGTTGGGAAGTGCTTCTGTCGGTATAACCAGTGACAGACTTGGAAGACGGAAAGCGATTGCGTTCGGGTGCGCTTTTGGGGTCCTCGGGGGTGCGCTGATGACCGGTGCGGCACATGTTGCTATGCTCATCATCGGTCGCATACTTGTTGGATATGCCGTTGGCACAATCACCGGGGTTGCACCGGTGTTTGGAGCGGAGATTGCAAAGGTGCGTGAGGTCCTCTATGGTTTTCAAGACGACTTTCAAGACGACGCAGGAATGGCCCTTTCTGACCAAGTCTTCTTTAGACCCATGAGAGAGCAAGAATCAACGCAGTTACCCAGATGAGTTGAGTCGCCCGCATCCCAAAAGCTGGCTGAGAGTTACTGACCTTCGTACTCTATGTAGTGTGTGCTTGGGGCTTCTTTGTCGCGCTTTGGACAGGAGTAGGGGAAGGCAAGTGGCATAACCCCAACCAGTGGAGGCTCGGTTTCGCCGTCCAGAGCATCCCTGCCCTCGCCCTTGGGGTTGGAGTCCTTTTTATCAGTGAGTCGCCAAGATGGCTTTGCCTGAAAAACCGTCATGCAGAAGCCGAGAAAGCCTTTCGCAGCTATCACCACAATGGCTCCAACGATGAGTGGTGCAGAGAGGAGTTCAGGCGTTTACAAGCCAATATTGAAATCGAGCTGCAAGCTCGAGGCTGTCTTTCCTGGGCAGAGCTCCTCAAGGCGCCGGCCTTCAGGAAACGTCTTTTTGTCGGATCCTTTGTGTGGGCGGCTGCGATGTTGAGCGGCATCAGCTTTATCCAATATTTGCAACCAGCCATCCATGCAACACTGCAGTATAACCAGGATCAGCAGCTTCTCATCAGCGGGCTGTATGGATCGGTGGCTCCGGTGGCGTGCCTGGTGTCTCTGCTCTTTGTGGACCGTAGCGGTCGAAAGAAGATTCTGGTTTTCAGCGCTTCGCTGTTGTCACTCTGTTACCTGATCATCACGATCATTGCTGCCGTCTTTCCGGCTCGGCCGGGGTTTCCAACAGATGAGGCAGCGTCATTGCCTGTGTCTTTGTTGTATCGGCCAACTACTCGGCTCTTCTGGGCCCGATGACTTGAATAATTCCGTACATAAAGTCCTGTCCGACGATGATCGTGCATGGCTGACTTGAAGTACCCTTAGGCCCGAGGTCTTCACCACCGAGTTGAGAGGCAAGGCAAATGCCGTTATCCACGTCCTGCATTATTCCATCAGCTTGGTTATAACCCAATGTTCGCCCATTGCGTTGGCGGCAGTAGGCTGGAAATATTACGTACGAACCAGAATTGGGCGAGGCAAACGACTGGGCGAGTTGGCTGACGGCACACCAGATTTTTTTTGTCCTAACCAACGCGCTGTGTGCGATGGTGTTTGCACTTGTGTATCCAGAAACAAGAGGTAAGAAGAAAACCTTCGTTCTCAATGTTGGTAGACACGGCTGATCATGGTCCCCCGGTTCCTTGCTAGGAAAATCGCTTGAAGACATGAGCGAGATCTTTGGCGATATCAAGCGAAGGACGAAACCAGAGCTTGACGAAGTCCATTCAAGTCCCTCGGGCAAGAAAGACAGCGGAATCAGCGAGTATGCCATCGAGAAGACGGAATCGAAGTATCACCGAGACCGAAGATCGGATAGCTTTAGGGTGTGAGCAGACATCCTGCCCGTCGTTGAAATCAGAATTGCGCCCTCGACATACGCGTGGCGCAGTGTTGTTCAATTTGGGGCTGGATTGTTGTGTTTTCTTTCACGATGTTTTGGTTGGAACAGTTGGGTGGGTGACGCGGGAGCGGCAATGTTGCGTGACATGGCCAGGCGGCCCCCAAAGTGCATGTAAGTGTTAGTGCAGTACCTGGACAATGTGGGGTGAATTTATTCTCTCGTACTTAATTGGCTGATGCTGTTGGAGTGTGCGCGCAAGAAAGATGTACTGTCCAAACCTAACTGTTTCCAATTCCAGAAACACACGAGTGACCTGCCAACGTCCCCGCTCCCTGTTCCACTGGCTGACCTTCAGCTGGTCTGACACAACCTGGGACAACCTGGGAAGAACATCATTCAGCACAAGCTCAACTCTTGAACCATGATAAAGATCGTCTTGAATTATCATTTTCCTCCAATGGAATGAGATGCTTTTTCACTTGTACACTCATGCTAGCCAAGAGGGTCTGATGTTCCCGTACAAGCCGCCCTTTGCTTTGTTTGCTCAAGTTGACAAAGGTTGCAGTCGATCTCAGTATCGAGAGTAAGCCCCAACGTCGAGTACATGAAGGATCAAAGGAAGGGGTTGGTTGTCAATTTATCGTGTGAATTACCCTAGCGAACGATCCTTAACCGAATGAAAATGGTTTGATACACCTTGGCCGATTATTAGCTATCGTGCATCAAGCGAGCTTTATCGGCGGCCCTTCGCTTGGGGGCCGTTTCCCGCAGAGAGCCTTTGATGGGATGATGTCGTATTAGTAGAACTCGAGGTCTAAGCCTATATACATAGCTCCCAATTTTTTTGGTCTTTCGAGAGAGAAACTCTGTCTATTCTCTCATCGCGTTCAGTCTCATCTTTCACATTTCAGGGAACAGAGCCCACACCGAAGGGAACCGCATGCGTCAGCCATTGTCTACCATAGCCAACCTTAGGACGCGCCTCTTTACCGAGACTTAAATACTATCATATGCAGCTTCACTTTCCATTCCCTGGCCCAGCCAGCTCTGGTTGGCATGTCAACTGCCGTTGCCATCGCCCCCTCTGCCCTCACAGTCACCCAAGATGCCCTCGTCACCCGCAAGGTCCAGCTCCCCATTGACACCATCGTAACCATTGGCGAAGACTCGAACATCGTCTTCGCCCCAGAGTCCCTCAATGACTCTAAAATATGGACGTGCGTAGGTCGAGGACTACATGGCTTGCTTTGAGATGGACGAGAAGAAGCGAGTACATCTAGAATGAATGTTGATGAAAGCCTAGATGACCACAGGTCTCGGTGTATGTAGTGGGGGGTTTACGTATCGGGCAGCAGGCTATGATTCTTTCGTTGGTGAGCGAGTGGCAATCATGGTAGAACGAACAAAATCTTCACAATCACTTCTAGACACAGAAGATATCGGACAAGTTCAAGAAACAGATGTTTAGAATAAAGGATGAAAACCACGTTAGTAGATTCTTGGGCTTCGAAAAGCTCTCTATGTAGTATCTATCTTATCGGTTATCTTTACCTGTATAGCGCGGGGCGGGGGCTATCTCTCTTATCGGACTTGTTGGTCGAACGGAAGGAGGGGTTGGTTCGTGCACAGAGACAGCACAATGTTATCTGACACCCGTACATATCGCTCTTTCCTCTCCCACCTGACCACAAAACAGCCGAAGAAAAACGACCCATAAAAAAAAAAAAAACAACCACAATCCGGACCATGTTTGCTCGTGTTCAGACCTTCGGCTTCTCTAGCAGCATCGCAAATCCGATCCCAGTCACCTGACATGACATCCAAGACCTTGACTTAGCGCTGTCGATGACAGTGCCCACAAATGGACCTTCGACATTGTCAAAGATTTGAAGGGTTCCCCTGATACTGTTGGGGAAACAGGTCCATCCCACCACCATTTAAATTCCAGTCAAAGGTTGACGCATACATCCCTCCCATTATCATTTGAGCATCATCGGGGCTGGCCAGCTCCATATGTCCTGGCTGTTGCTGATAAGCCAGATGCTGAGGTAGGGGTCCCCCAAAGTTCATCTCTGCAGGCCTGTGTTGCTGCGGCTGTGGCGACGGTCCGAACATTCCTCTGGCCTCGGCGCGACGGTTATCACTCAATCCGTTCATGTCTTGGGTAGGACGACAATAATCCACCATCTCGATCCCCGAATCTACCAGATCCTGTCGACCATGGTGAAACCGTGTAGCTTGAGCTGGCTGGCTCAGGTTAACAACCTCATTGCCGTAAGCACCAAAGCCGACCTGAGGGTTGATGGGGGTTGGGGGAGTAACTGGGCTCGGAGTTACAAAGAGATCATGTTGTCGAGCCTGTCGAAAACTCGAGGGTGATACGCCCACACCTACACCTGTCTGCGCAACCTGTGCCTGGCGCGATTGCACGCTCCCCGGACTATCTATGCCTGGAGCTGCCCTCGTCACCATCTCTGCCTGGCCGACATTCGCCCACGACTCGGCGCTGTTAATCGTCTCAAGAGAAGAAGCTAGGCTGCCTCCGTTACTGTCGCCGTTGATGAGCCGTTTCCTGACCATCTGCCTCGGAACTGCGAGTTGATCCAGTCTTCGGGCCGGTTTCTGGGTCACTGGGCTTATTGGGCTTGCCGAATTCGAGGGTTCAACCCTCGGGGTGCGTTTACCAACTCTCTGGCGGCGGGATATGTTCATCGGCTGGCGACGGGAGCTGTCAAAGACTTTGCCAATATGGCTGTAAAAAATGTCAACCAGTTGCTCCACGTGGTGTCCCTCGGACCGTTGGTTGTCGAATCGTCTCAGCTCCTCGTTCGAGGTTAGGGCGTCCTTGAGTTGTGGGCGAGCGTTCTGCAAATCTCTGTAAAACTCTTCGCGCTCAACTGGAGGCTCAAAATCTTCATTCCCACTGTCAGCAAACCAGGCCGCACGAAAAACACAAACCCAAACACAGAAGGGCCACTATGGGAAAGCACTCACCAGGATCCGGAACCTCTTCGTCTAAACCGAACAAGTTGTGCCAGAGATCTTGCCAGTTATCAATCTTGCCATCTGCCTTCCGGTTATTCAGCAAAAATTCATGTCGATCCGTGATGCCATCCTCCGGATTTCGACTCGCAATTCCCTCTTGCGGGCTGCATATGCTGTCTCTCGGAACCGCAAGATGCGCTTGCACTGCTTCACGCGACCGCATGTCCTCTTTGCATCTAGGGCAATGGTAGGCAGAGCCAGTTTTCTGCTTATGGAGATTCTTGATATGGCGTCTACCCAAGCGACAAATTAGCATCAAAATTCTATCAAGACAGGTAGGAGACTTACTTCAGTTCATATATGTTGTCGAATGGACGAACAGCACATTGTTGATGGTCACGGATGTTAAATCTCTCGGGATTTCTTTTGCGGAACGGACAGCTTAACCCCTGATCTCCCAATTCGGTCGTTATACGCGCTCTCTTGTTCCCGCCATCGTTACCGCCCCCGTCGAGACCTCGATCTCCGGGACCAGAACCGTCTTCAGGCCCTCTGCTGGGGTACCCGTTACCGTCGTCGTTCGGTCTCTTCTGCGACCCATTGTTCACCCCCCCACGACGGCCCGTTCCAGAGCTTGAGCCACTTCCTTCTTGCTGGGCCGGCGCAATGTGGCCCGCTCCGCGAGGTAGCTCCTGGATGCATATGGCGGAGCTGAACAGACTCTCATCCGGAAGAATTCTTGACAGCTCATCCAGGCAGTAACTAACGGTGTTGTATGCCTCACCAGCTGCATCGGTATGCGCAATGTCGTCGTACTCTGTATCGAACGCTTGCCTGAGAATCTGTTCACAGACGTCTTGGATGAGACCAGCGTCCAAGATGTGGATCGGGGAAGTCTCAATGTCTTCTGGGTCATCGAGACCAGGAGTCATAATCAACGGCGAAAGTCCTCCGGGGGATGAGCCGTTCCCGGACGTGGGGGTGTCGACATCTTGCGGAACTGATTCTTGTGTCGCATCTGCCCTCACGTCTCCAGACGTTTCATCAATTTGCATGCCTTGGAGGTCTGGCAAATTGAGATTGCGGAATGTCTTTGCAGCTGGTACCAGTGATTCAGACTCCTCCTTTGGGCGGACCGGCATGACGATATTTGGATCACCTGCGGACTTCGCCCGTAGTCCTGCAGTGATCTGGCTGACCAACGGCTTCTCAGGATGCGTGGCGTCAGAAGGCGGGCCGACGTGGAACACCGCATGTTTGCTCATACTGTCTTTGCTCCTCCACTTGGGCAGATGTCGGGCTGGGTCTTGCAGGTTCTTTCTGAGCGTGTCCTGTTCTCGGAATGTTCGTCTCGGCTTCAAGTTCGGCGAGATAATATGCCTTGGCGACGATGAGCCTTCATCAGTGAAGTTTGCTGTCGTCATATCCACAGGATGACTATCCAGTCCTTCTTCCGATCTGAAATATGTCCCAGCATGGAATGTCATTGGAGCGGGTGAGCCACATCGGGATTCCATCAACGAAGGCGACGAAGGATACTGGAAAAGGGTCGTTATTTCGAAGGAGGCAGTGGCTGGAGTTAAGGGGTCTGGCTCGGTGGTGTTGGTTACTGTTGAGGCGTTAGAGAAGCTCGAGAAAATCGTATCTGAGCGCCGTGGTTTGAAGTATCTCTCCTCCCACTCGGTCCTCTCGCTGGTATTGCTTTCGAGGTTGTCAAATTCCACTCGCTTGTTGGATCGGTCTTGAAGATAGGAGTCTTGGGCCGGCTTGTTTGTGACTGCAAGTTCCGGAGAGGTGCCTGCCTTAAATGATGGTTGATTGAGGCGTCCCCCTTGCGCCATTGCCGAGGGCCCTCTCAGGAGGGAAGTCATGCTGGCAGAGTTCTGAGATCTGCCGACGATATGGGGCCCAGTTATGACCAGGTGGACGCCAGGCTACGCGGCCTATTGTTCTCGGACTGGGGAGGAAAAGTACGGTCTCGGTTTGTTTGCTTTAATGAGCTGCACTCGCTAGGCTTTATGCTAGAGGTAGTCATCTACAGCATACTCGGGCGTTTGTGCGCGAACCATAAGGCGCCTACTCTCCAGAGAGGAAGCGACTTAATCACCTTGAAAAGTGACCAGCTGAACAATACTCTTTCTAATCGGTACACAGACGACCCTTTGAGAGGCGCATCGACCCGGACCCATCCCAAGGCATAGCCAAATGCATAAGAGTCGATTTGACGAGGAATACAGGCAAGTGCGTTCGAATGAACATCAGTGGTTGAGATTTCACAACAAATTGGAGGCCTTGCAGCTCAGGAACCTTCAATGTGGCAGTGCGGCGCAAAAGCCGGAGGTTCACCGAACATTTTGAGGCTGTTGAATATTGCAACGGCTTGATTGGTTCAAACGTTGTTGTTTAAACTACCATTTTACATTCTCATAGCCACACAGTGGATGACCCCGTGAATTTTCCTTTTTCATTTTTGTTTTATTTTTTTAAATGAGAAGTGACAAGACTTGCCCAAAATGTTTGTTTTCCAGACGAGGCTCCTGGCAGACTCCGGGTTGCTCTCTACACTCGACCGAGTCTCCCCAATCCACTAGTGAAACTGCCTGTCCAACGTTGCTCTTGAAGAGCTGACTTGATTTTGTCAGGCTGTTAGCAGCAACCAATTGTAACTGCAGTGTACATTTGATCAGCAGTTCTCAGTGAGCCCAAGCAGTCCGCTGTACGCCTATCAGTATGCCCCAGACCGCCCAAACGCCGAAGTCCTAAATAACTTTGTCGCTTGTGCTGCGGATTGTTTTTTTCTCTTAAAGTGGTTCAAATCTCCCGAACGCATTCCTATCAAGTCCTTGCTGAACGATGTGTATGCTAGGACTCGGATCAATCTTGGACTCTTCAGGTGATGTCCTGCCTTTTCCCTTGAACGTTCGTTGTGCATCGGTCCAAGTTGTGTTCCGCCAACGGCCTGGCTGGCTAAGCGCTTCCTACGACTTCACCCCCCCCTTCGGTCTCCAAATCTCTACAGTCAGGACGACCACCACTGACTTTCACTTCGCTCTGAGCAGGGGTGACACCCACCAGTCCTCGATTCCACTGCGCATTTTCTCTTCTATCCTATCTATTATGTCAAATGCTTCACTCCACCCGCAGCGGTTTTTGGTTACAGGGGCGGAATGGAGCCTAGGGCTGTCTGCTAGGCATCGCGCGGAAGCTTCACCCTTCACGCCTATTATACCACGGTATACCATGGAGTCCCGAGTGCCGATGGCTTCCATGTGACTATCTGACGAATCAGTTCTATTTAGTTCACTCACTTTGTCTTGAATCGTCATCGCCTCAATCCCTTCGGTTTGTTCTTATTCTGTTGGGTTGTTGCTGCTTTCAACCCGCCCAGCGCGGGCATTAACATGGGCTCACAGCCAGATCGAGGCGAGTGTTCTGCCTCATGACAAGCAACGGTCACAGAGGTTGGTGAGAGCAGGCACGTTGCCATAAGTTCCAGGGATTTCGAGTACGATTTGATGATCATCTTGGAGGATGAACACCTACATGTAAAGAAGATATAAAGTGCTCTTCCTCGCTGCCTGAGAACAAAGTCTTTTTTTCTTTCCTCGAAGTAGACCTATGCACACCACCTTACTTACCATGCTACCTCTATCCATCATCTTTACCTACTGAGTTTCCCGCTGGAATAGCGTACACTATATACGACAGTCGGATAGTACATTTCATCATGAGCACATATTACAGCGGCGGTGCTGGCAACACCGGTAGCGGCAATGGCTCAAATGGCGCGGCGGTCGGCCCCACATCGGGAGCCGGGGATCTATCCGCACCGGCCCAAGCTCCGAAGTGGGTCTTGTCATGGTTTCTTTTTATCTTTTTCCCAATCCTAGAATCCCGTCGTACTTCTGCATCCCTTTGGTAGTTGGCTGTTGAGCTACAAACATAATCCAAAGGCTTCCATCTTAGAGGCGGAATGGCAAAAGTAGTTATCTAATGCATCTTGTGTCACCAGAAGAAGAGAGTACGGCTCCATGATGAACAGATACATCCACGACACTACCACCCAAGTATCGGATCGGGTTTCGGGGCATCAGGACCCGATCAGCAACGACCGTCATAGGCTGGAGGTGTTGCAGAGAGTGGAAAGACGGAGATGTGAGGCTGAGAGGTTGGCGAGGATTGCGAGAGGGAATTGAAAAGTGGTGAAGAAGGCACACAAGTACTGTGTGCATCTTTGCACGATTTACGTTGAAGCGTTCATATTGGAAGCTTACATACTAGTTTGTGGCAAACACAAATGTAGCAGTTCAGACTTCTTCGTTGTGAATTGAACCTCAGTCACCACTGAACACAGACAGCTCAGCTCAAGCGCAAACAGCTGGCAGACACTGCGCCAGTTGTAATGTCGTAACGTGAAAGCTTGGCACGGCTGCGACGAGTTTTTGGAGTAAGGTCACGGACCACAACAACCAGCGGCAGATTGGCAAAGGCTCACCCAACGCTCCGAATCACACTATCTGAGCAACATTTCAAGACACTCTGCAACACCACGCCAGCCTCGGAAAAGCGTGCAAATCTGCTGTGAAGATGCTCAGGCCTTCATTGCCAAAGACTTTGACGGCTTTTGGCCCGCCTTAACCAGCTGGGTGGCCGGCCCGGACACTGCCCGTCGCGGATCTCTGCATGGCTTCAAACCAGGAAGGTGCTCTCAACGTCGGGCAACAGGTATGCGACTCCCCTTGCATCACATGGACTTGTCCTGGGAGGCCTTTTCTTCGGCCGTTCATTGCAGAGATGTCGGCAAGGTTCTCTGCAAGACCGTGTCAGCCAGGGCCCTTGCGAGGCTGAGTTGAGGTTTGGCTATCTGTCTCGAGATGGACCTCACTGGGTCGTCATGGCTGGCTCGAGGCCTTGCTGGGCCTTTGCCTGGAGCTTCATGATATTGCCAAGCCTCGGAGCTCCCTTCGAATTGGTCAAGTGGTCTGCTTGGCTCGCCGTACCCAAGGTTACCTCAAGGTACCTACCTACCTGCTAACCTACATACCTAGGTAGGTACCCTCCCTCTGCGGAGGAGAAAAAAAAAAAAAAGAAAAAAAATCAGCAACAGCGACAAATCAGCACACACGGCAAGCAAAGCACCCACGGGAGCTGGCTGTTAGCTGACTGAGCTCGAGCTTCCCTTCGCTTGGCTTGGAGGTCGGCACCTTCCCTCCTGTACGGACGCATGTCTCAGGCGCGGTTGCGCTCAAACACGGCGGGCAATCACCTGGAAGGACACAACATCAAAGGGCCCATCAGTGGCATGCATCTTCGGCCCTTCTGAATTTTCGAGCGTCTCCTGGCGCCAACTTCAACACCAAACCTCGTCGCGATCATCCTTCCGGCCAAAACACCACTTTTCCATCCGCCAACCCCGCTTCATCCACTTCCACCAGTTCCACGCAAATCCCGCGCCGTTGCCCCGTCAATATCAACATCCAGCATCGTCACGGCCACCGATTTTATTCTCGACACTACGTCCATCCGCCCATCCCGCGCACAACCAACCCACCCCGTTCAATCCCTTCAAACAAACAAACACACACAATGGCTGGCGGAAAGGGCAAGTCGTCTGGCGGCAAGAGCTCGGGTGGAAAGACCTCGGGCGTCGAAGGTCCCAAGAAGCAGCAGAGCCATTCTGCTCGCGCTGGTCTTCAGGTACGTTTTTATCGTCGAACATGGCTCTGTCCGCTTTCAATTCCTGCTCCGATCTGCATCATCGACGTCTCCTCATCAACCAACTTTTTTTTTTTTGCTCGCATCCGCCATCCCTGTCGTCAGATGTCGATGGAATCACGCCGGTACACCACAACGCGTCCACCGAGCCCCCTACATTTCCGGACAACCCCATAGTGCCAACCTACGAAGAAGGCGAACTCGCTGCCTCACATGTCGGTCGCACGCAACCCCGCCGCTGTTCAAAAGAAAAGAAAAAAAAACCATTGCGCCCCGTATGCGATACTATTTCGGCTTGATATGGACGCGTTGTTCTGTGCATTCTTCTCTCGCCCTGGCCCCGCACCCGGACCTTATTCCGGTCACTAACTTTGGATTTCTCACTCTGACAACGAGGCGGAGCTGCGGCGTGCATTTCCGTCCTCTGGAGTTTGCCGTGTGTCTGATGCGCCATGCTGACTTGAATCCAATTAGTTCCCTTGCGGTCGTGTCAAGCGTTTCCTGAAGCAGAACACCCAAAACAAGATGCGTGTTGGCGCCAAGGCTGCTGTCTATGTTACTGCCGTGCTGGAATATTTGACTGCTGAAGTCCTCGAACTTGCGGGTGTAAGTCATCCATACCCCATCCGCACGGCCATGTTGCTTGGCGACGAGGAGGCTCCCATTTCCAAGTTTTACCTGCTTTATGGCTAACTCAATGATTTCCGTTGTATAGAACGCTGCCAAGGACCTGAAGGTCAAGCGTATCACTCCCCGCCATCTTCAGCTTGCCATCCGTGGAGATGAGGAGCTTGATACCCTCATCCGCGCCACTATCGCCTTCGGTGGTGTCCTCCCCCACATTAACCGCGCCCTTCTGCTCAAGGTAGAGCAGAAGAAGAAGGCCAAGGCTCAGGAGGCTTAAGTCCACAACTGCACCGAAAAACTTGACGTCGCACACGTTTCGCACACTGTCTTGCATCTCTTTAGCCCCGCTCCGGGCTGACGGGCAGGACAGCAATCGGCTTATTCAAGGGATGTCACGGGGTGATGCCGGGGGGGTTGGGGATTGTCTTCGCTAATCCATCCCTAACGCCGCTGTATTGTTGGGTATTTTCTTCCTATTATTTGTTGTTGGGCACGCACACGGGCTTGGGGCCCACCGAACCATGGCTTGAAAAAGCCGAGCACTCCCGGTGTCTGCGACGGCAACAAGCGCAGCGCATAGACGACGGCGAACTTCCCTTGCGACACTTCCAGCAGGGTGGTGCGTTCGAAACACACACGAAAAGCGAAGCGTTCTGTATCATTCAGCCGTGATAGACGCTTGGGAAGCGATGAGCAGGGAGACCGTTCACTGCATGACGTCGTCTTGGAGTGCACCATACACTGGGAATGGCGAGCAATCTCCCCTCGTCACGGCGCGGCGTGCGACAGCAGCTCTTTTACGATATCTGTAACAACATGAATCTTCTTTATCGTTTCTTTTATAGTACGACTCGGCCATGAGGGCTTAGCGAGGAAAACATCAGGACACGTTAAATGCACGTGTCGGTTGGTACTGGCTGCAGGTAGTGGCGGAATAAAGGCCACAAGAAAGAGCCTTGAAAATTTGCGATACCAATTCTTATTATGTTCTCTCTACAGTCTGGGATGCGCAACTCTATTCATGGTGACTACAATGTGTTCAGTCTCACCATCTGCTGTTTCGGACAACACTGATGCCCACTGCCGATTACTACATGAGAAGACGCAGGTAAGGTAGATCCAAATATTGTTGTCATTCTGGAAGCTAACTTGGTGAACTCTCTTTAAGCAAGATTCTATGCCCTACTGATCCATGACCATGGAATCTTCGTACATATAAAAAGACGATATGTGTCAGTCAGAGCTTTGATCCTCTACCTTTCAAGGTTTTTACTTCCCGGACGATTGATCACGTTTGCATGGCCACATCATTCTCCATAGGCCCGAATCAAATGAATGAGGCAAACGACTCATAAATGTCCGGGTTAGCGATTCCCAGAGCGAGACGGCCTCCAGCCAAGGGCGACACCGGCGAAACTGGAATGGTCTCCAGATCGTCCTTCAACAGCTTCGCAGGATCAATAGTCATCTCATCCGCAACCATGGTAATGTAACAGTCCTGGCGAGAACTGCAGCCGTCCAGCCTAGAATAGGGCTCGAGCGTGGCAATCGTGAGGTTGCCGGTGTTGTCATCCTCCGGGTCCTTCTGCGTCCCTTGTGCTGCTATCATGGTCTCCTTCCAATCGAACTTGATAGTCGCCTCCTTGACAAGCAACTGTTCATCTTCCGAACCCGAGGCGTCTGAAGAAGAGCTACTGCTGCCAAGAGCAGAGGAGGTCGACGCTGACGAAGAAGAGTCATCACTTTTTTTCTCCCGGACACTCCCACTCCCATTTCCCCCGTGTCCCCTTCCCTTCCTCCCACTACTTCTCTGTCCACCCATCCTCCTCTCCCTTTCTTCTTGTCCACTCCTACTCCTCCTCGCTCCCAACGCCTTCTTCATAGTCTCCCTCTCCCTCTCCCTTTCCTTACGCCTCCGAGCCTCGATGGCGTCCTTCTCCCTATCATTCACCCACACCAATTTTTTGGCCTTTCTGTCAATCTTGGCACGACCTTCTTCGCACGCAGCGATGACAGTCTGTCGACACTCGGACGGATAGTCGCAGTGAGACCAGCAGTTGTGGGTGCGTTCGACGTACATCTTTTCTTTGGCCCGGGCGATGGAGCGGGTCTCGCGCTCAGAGACGTGATGCCAGGCTAGGGTTGTAGCTCTAGGCGATTTTGAGCCTGGGCCTAGGGGTGAAGATGAAGACGGACTTGAAGATGAGTCTAAGGGGGGGACGGGGATGAGATGCCATGTTGCAAAGTCTTGGAGGCGAGCGGCGGCGACTTTGTCATTGGCAGATTGGGATGAGTCGGAGTCAGAGGTGGTGGTGGTATCTTTGTTGTTAGAGCTGGAAGAAAGGGAGGGACGAGGAGAGAGAGAAACGCTGGTGAATCTCCTCTTTCCACTCGATCCCAACTTCTTCTTTCCACTATTATCATCATCATCACCACCACCAACTGTCAAAGCACGCCTGGCAGCAGCACCCGTCACACTCCGTCGATAGCTTCCCCACGCCGACCAACCCAGGTAATCAAACTCGGCGGTACACGGCCCTCCTCCTTTTCTGCCACTTCCGCTTCGCTTTCTTTTCTTTCCATTCTTGTCTCTCTCTTCAGATTCCTTTTGATTAATGGCAGGCATTAAACAGCAAAAGACATGTCCACACTCCAGGCATCTCCTCGTGCAGGCTAGCCGGTATACAGACCGGCAGGAGTGACAGGACCACAGCCAGGGGTAGGGAGCGGGAGGCGAGAGCATGGGCGGCGTTGTTGGTGGTGTTGGAGACTTTTGGGTATTGCTGCTTGATGGCGTGCTTCTGTTGGTGGTTGGACTAGTGGGTGACGGCTGAGTTGGTGAAATTTTGGTTGTGTCGTTGTTGTTGGTGGTGGTGGTGCCACTACCATCAAAAGTATCGGTGATGGGCGAGTTGGGACTGTTTTGAGGCTTGACTTTTGTGGGGGAGTTGATCATCTCTGAGATAGAGCCGGTGACAATGGTTAGCTCTGGGATGATGTCGAAGAGGACGAGCCTGGGTGGCTTTGCCTTTGCATTAGGGTTAGAGGGCATTTTGTTTGAACTGTTGTCTGTCCTTGTTGAGTTGAGCGCTCGTTGAGTTTGTGGGTTTGAAGGTCTATAAGGAATAGAAAGAGGATTGGCGAGCTTGTTGGTTGAAAGCACGGAAAGAAGCGTTTTCTCCAAGTGTTGTGCAGAATGGGCTGTTGAATTGTATTGACCAACAGAAACAATAAACAGTCGATGGACAAATCGGAGGAGCAAAAATAACTACAGTATCCAGCCTGTTGGTAACGGCAGGACTAAGAATCAGACTATAGCCAGATGCGATGAAAACCGGGGATGCAGTGAAAAAGGTTGGAGGAGGGCCGCTCAGATTTCTAACAGGTAGCGTAGAGCTGACAACATAAGGATTCCCGAGTCAGAACGTCCGGAATATTGATTATATGATGCTCTTCTTGTGAGCTTCCAGGTTGCATAATGGGTAGTGATCAAAGAAGCTCTGGGATGGCGCATGTCCAACAGAAATAGACCTCGCTGCTCGAGTGTGTTCTTTGTCTCGACATTTTTCTTTTTTCTTTTTTTTTTGAAAGGTGCGCCACGCGGAACATGGGGAACTTCCACGCGGACCGTCAAGCAGAAACGACAAAAAAAAAAGAAGAGACAAAGACTCGGCTTCAGCCAATGAACTGGAATGAAAGGAGGGCTTCTGACAATGCGCCTCTGAGCAGATCAGTCAGCAAAGATGAACGGCGCCACCGGGGCAGTATAGACCGCTCCCATGAAACGAAGCAACTTGGCACGCCTGGTTTGACACGTACTGGGATGGGTTCTGTAGAGTAATTTTAATTAGCTTTGTCGTTTCTGTGCTATCTCTAAGTCTGTATCATATGCTCGTCGTCAGCCTTTCCACTTTGCTCAAAATTGTGATGCCGGAGTAACATGGTGGTTCGGATTTTGGGAAGTCCAGCGCTATCACGGTTCTATCACCAAACTCGAGCCACTGCAGCCGCCATTAGCACCAGATGTTCCCACTGTCCGGCAGTGACCCTCTAGTTCTCGCCCAAGAATGGCATCACAGCCTTCAAAAAGTCCTCCTTCCCGTCAATAAAGGACACATGCCCAGCAATTGGGATGACCTTAAGTTCAGCTTCCAGGTTTTCCGGGCAAGCATCCCGCAGCTCCTTCATCTTCTCGGGTAGATCGGCATCCTTCTCGCCAACCACAAATAGCACACGCTGGACACAGTTTCCAAGCCCAGATATCAAGGGTCGTATATTGAACGAATCCGACCTAAGGGCGGCAATACAGGTCTCGAAGCCATCAAGGCTGGTCTGCTTCATCAATGTGTGCACACGCTCCGCCTCGGCTGGGTTGGCCTTGATCCAGTCTTGTCCAAACCAGCGGTCCATAGTCTCGGCCACGGCCTTCTCCATGGATCCGTGCTCTCTGGCGGCAGCCACACGGGGTCCCAACGCATCAGACATGCCGGCGTTCTTGGGTGAAGCAGAGATGGTGTCGCAGATGACGAGTCTCTGGACGACGCCAGGGTAGCGACTGCTGAAGACGACGCCTAGGGCAGCACCCATGGAGACGCCGATCCAGGCGTGTAGTGAAGGGGTGAAAGCGGCATCTGGGGAGTGGTGGCCGTGGAAGGCAGTGGCGACGTCTGGGCTGGTTAGAAGGGCGTAGACGTCTTCGGCAAGAGAGGCAAAAGTGGTGGATGAGAGATTGTCGGGCACGCCAGAGGCGCCGTGACCAGGGTGATCATAGCGCAGAACGCGATATCCGGCGTCGTGGAGGCGTTCTACGATGTGGTCCCAAAAGTGGTATTGGGAGGCGAGCGAGTTGGAGAGGAGGACGGTGGGTCGGGTGGGTTCATTGGAGTAAGTGAGCTCGTACGAGATGGTCCGTCCGGACGGGAGCGAGAAAACTGCCATCTTGTTTTCAGTTTTTGCTATTGTGATTGTTGTTGCTTTATTTATTCTTTGGTTTCAAATGGATGTTCAGCAAGGTCCAAGTGTACCTAGTGAGAGATAAGTGGTCAAGGACGGATGGTGCAAATCTACGCTGATTAGGTGATTGAATAAGTTCGAGCTGGTTCGATGACGGCAGGCGGGATGCATGCTGCGGTCAATCTGGGGAAGGTGGGGCGGGTCGGCGGAGGGGTCCCGCTCGTCGTGGCCGGGCATCCCTTCGGCGATTCCTACCGGGAGCGGCAGACTGGTTCGTCACAACCATGTTTAGACAAACAAAGAGAATTCTTGTTCATTTCCATTGCAAGCGGGTATAGAAGTAAATTACTAAAACACATACTAGACTATATAATGTTCTGCGAGCTAACTAAGAGGTCGGAGTAAAGGTTTGTTACAAATAAGTAGGGTGAGCTAGGGTTAGGGTTCACCCTGGGATAGAGTAGGCTGGTGAGAGGCCTCCGCTAAATCACCACTTATACACAGGGGCCTATAGTATCAATAGTTGTGCATATCTGAAAATTACAGTAATTACATCAGTCGTGAAGCTCGCGATACCGCAGTGGACTTTTGACGTAGAAGGCTCCACAGTTTCTACCGCCCCCGGTCAGGAAGCCCCATCCTTTTCGGACGGATTGACGGACTGCGGTACGGAGCGGGACACGTGCGGGGTTGCTTGCAACGGGATCGGCCGGTAAGGTGAAGCACTGGCGTCACACCGTAATGCGGGGTATAGACGGGATGGACAGTCAGCCTTCCTCGTCCCAATGTCTCAAAACGTTATACCTAGGCCTTCGCTACCTGGTGGCCAGGCTTTTGTGAGACTTTCCAAATCTACCTATGCAACATGTTTGTCCAACGTGGTGCAACGCAGTCTGTTATTGCGCATCAAGTTTGGACGACACTCTTGCTAATGGAAGCTCTCGCTCGGAGACCACCGGCCGTTGCGCTGCGACAGACAAGCAGTTGGCATGCGGTTGGAACTTGTGAGTGAGGTACAGGATCAACCAACTAATAAAAAGGAAAATATGCCAACGGCCGACCGCAGAGTCGCGAGACGGTGCAGACTTATTATAAGACATGATTGGTTCTACATTACGTATGTTTCGCGGGCTGCACGGCCCGTTCGAGTCGTTTCTGATATGTGAAAGAAGCGATGCCCATTCGCATTCCTGATTCACCGGGCGGTCCTCCTCATCCCTCAAAAAGCAGCGTGTCTGGAACAAAAAAAAGGTTGGCCGTCCAGTCGTCGTCAATAAACTGGTCTTGGCGCAGAAACGAGCAAGCGCCAATGAGAGCCCGTCTGTGAACAATAACTGAAGAGTGGGTTGCGACGTGCGTTGCGCATGCCTCTCTCTTCGCTGCAACAAACTAAGCATCGCCCTGTCTTGCCGGCTGTTTGCCAGAAGAGCCGAGATCAGTTAGGGATCACCAACTAATGGAAGCATCAGAACTTGTAGCATCATCAACCTCCAAGAGGATCCGGTATCGACCGGTATTTTGGCCGCCGTCGAAGTCCTCGCCTGACGGAGAGGCTGACTATGATTGGACCCAAGCCACCTGCCTCAATCACGGTGGTTTCTCAATGCGGCTGTCGATAAGAGACCATATATTTTTATCCTTGGGAACCCGGGGTTTTGCCTCTTTCCGTGACCAATAGTCAGGGGCATCTATCTGCATCCAAGGTTTTCCGTACCTTCCGTCATCAAACACGACGGAGGGAGGCGGCGGGGTGAAAAGGTCTATTAGGTGACTATAGTTGTCTGGAAACTGGGCTGGGAAACATCTCGACGTATTAAGTGAGGCAATAGAGCTGGTGCAGTGGCACCGCTCACAACACATGTCGTCAATCATCGAGCCAACTCTGTTTCTCGAACCAGCGGTTCCAGGCCGTCAATGATGAGGAATTGAGGCGCAAAGGGAGGAATAGTCAAGAGTGGTAAACCAAACGCTCTGGGACGACACCGTCGGGACAGGCCTAGCGGATTCGGTCATCTGGCGGGAGCAGGCGGACGGCCGCCGGAGGCAATAACAGCATTACAGAGCAACCCGGCATGGGGTATGAAAAGGGGGCCAAAATCGTCAAGGGTGTCTGTCCCCTATCCCCACAAGCCCAGATTAAAAACGTCAGGCACAGGGCTAAAGAGCCGACCTGCGTACGACGCCAGAATATTTCCGTTCCGACCGGTGCTTTTCTACCATGTCTTCTTTTTGCTTCAAAGTCAGTCTCGAGTGTTGTTGTTGACCGCTTCAACAACTTGAGTACTAATAGCGTCCCGTTTTACGGTTACATGTAGCATTTAATTCTTAAACTCATTTCTGAACTGGGGATCATTGCAAACCAATTTTTCTGCAAACGAGCGGTCAGCCAGCATATGGCGTGGACATAAGAAAAGTATTGTCGTTGCTATCATTCTTGACTCCATGTTTCGGCCGCACCGCGATATCGAAGCCTGAACTCCTGGCAACAGTCACAACAATGACTGTGTCCGTAAAATACAGTGACGTTCCATATTCCAGGTTGCTGCAACCTATAAACCATCTCTGTCTCAAAAATAGCCCACATTTTCTCCCGGTTAGGCAGCCATGAAGCCATGGCCAAGCGTTGCCAAGCGTGACCCCACGATGGCATATTAATCTATCTCGTCCAGCAATAGTGTTCTCCTCTTCATGAGTCTTGATTATAGCCCCTTTTTCACCATCTCAGCAGGAGCACCGCTTGGCTTGCAATCTCTTGCGAGGGCGTCAGGACTCGATTGTCAGGGGCCCGGCCAGCATGACCCCACTCGGCAATGGATCCCCGGTCCCGGGAGGACGGACAAGAAAGACCGGGTGACCGGTTAGGTCAGAAACACAGATCTGTGGGAGATTTCTCGCAGAAGGCACGCCACAGCGAGTCAATGAATGCGCGGTGAGCGTGAGGCGGCCGACGGGGGCAAGGTCCTTGACACCGGTGATACACGCTCCTAACTGTCCCCCAATATCGACCCTGTGATAAACAAAACGGCGTTGCACCGGTTGCTCGCTAGAATTTAGGGGACGGTAGCCGATTCGGGTGTGGAGAAGAAACCAAAAGGCGGGATCGTGGCATCTCCAGCGTGGTACACCCTATATTATGTACGCAGTAGCACCAAGACTCGCAAGTACATAGCAGGGCCATGTGTACGGCTCCATAGCCATGGATCGAATGGAAGCTTCTTTGAGAAGTCGCTGGGCTCTGGCTCCTCATCACCCCGGTAAGACCTCGTCGTCGCGAATCTTGGCTGTCGTGCTTAGCGTTACATGGCGATTTCCCCCCTTTCACCTTTCTGGAGCCTTGTTGCCTCTTCAGGCCAAGGGCCTAACAAAGAGCAACAAAGCAGCGACAGGAGAAGCCCAAAATAAACGAGAATAATCTCAAGGTGCCTCCACAAGAGCTCGATCGCCCAGGGGTTTAGGCCCCAGATGGACTCCGTCTCATCATGGTGATATCCGCGCACACGATGCCAGTAGGTTCGCATCTCCTGTAGCCGCTAGCCGTACGCAGTTGCAGACTGAGCGAGACAGAAGAGGAGAGAGCCCGGCCGTTATGTGGGATTCTTGCCTCTGGCAACTTTGGGAGCGCATCCCATTGAGTCCGACCTGCTAGGGAGCTTCGATAGCCTTGTACGACAGGGGGCAAGAGGGGGAAGGCAAGAAAGGAACAAGGGGCACAGGTAGATAGGAAGGAAACTGATTTTGCATGGAAAGGGTGATGAAACTGATAGTGCAATAACAGTCTTTATAAGAAGTGGATGCCTCCACCTACACGGATTGCCGGGTAGTGCCTGTTGTATGCCACTTGACCCAGGACAAGGCCGTCAGTCCCGAAGAACAATGCGAGTTCTCTGTAGCGTGCTCATAATTCGGGACGATACAGATGGGCCGTGATGGACAGCATGGTGTCTTTGATGAGGCACGCGTGGTGATGGGCATCGCAAGTGTTCCGCGAGTGATTGACAAGATTAGCGGGAGCGCAACCTAAATGAAGAAAGCGATTGGATAACACGCATGCTGGGTGATGCCCGGCGGATGGCGGGAGGGCAGCCGCCCCAGGAGGCGCCAAGGCGGCAGTCCATCCTTCTAGCGCAAGACAGATGGGTCCACTGTGGTGGATCCCCGTGTCTGTACAGAAAAAGAAGTATTGGGGATCATCAGACCGCAGGTTGTTGTCCCTTATTCATGGGGGGGGGGGCTATCTGGCTGGACCTTCCAGGTGCACGCACTCACGCAAGGCACGCACGGTAGGGGCCGCTGCGCTGCCACATATCCCGTCTGCCTTTCTTTGGTGTTTCGTTTTCTTTTTGTTTCTTTTTGGTTTTTTTTTTTTTTTTTTTTTTTTGTTAAGTCAATTTTCGGGCTGCAGTGCTGCAGGGCGTGCATTCGCATTAAAAGCATTCTTCCAGGCGTGAAGTTACAGTGTAGTTGAGCGCTGTTAAGATTGACAGAAACGAGCAGGAAGGTAGTCGAGTTGAGACCTTACCTTATCCTCACTAGTGTGGCAGAATAAACTTAGACGGGATTTGAACTTTCCCCCTCGTCAGGGTCCTCGCCGGGTCCCTCGTCACTGTCCCACCGTCGAACAGGTAAGTACGAGCTCCATAGCCCGGCATCAAGACAAGTTGCCTCCGAATTCCAAAAACAAAAGCAGGTGCGCCTGCAAGAAGGACATCAAGGAAATTTCGTTAGTTAGCACCGATCGATTTAAATTCCTCTGTTCTTTTCATTCACTACCTACCTAGGTACGCTACTACCTCTAGTGTGCTTGGATTGCTTCTCCTCGTCCGTCTTTCTTGTCGGCATTGCCGCCCATTCATATCCACGGACCCCCCCGCTTCTCTTTACATTTCGGCGTCGTACCGTACCCGATCCAAGAAACCTGGAACTCCCCGTCGGGTCCATCTCCAACTCACCATTCACCACACTACGTATATACGTTTATTCTCCTTGTCCCCCCTCTCCCGTCCTGTTGGAGCTCTTGGATCCGACCAACCAACGTTACCGTCAGCATCATCGTCACCATTGTCAACATCGCTACTATACTACAACTACAAGCACAACAACAACAACAACAACTTCGACCGACGTTGTTACGACTGTTCGACGATAACAACGTATAGAGCCATCTACTTAGACGGGACGACGTGAACGATCATTGCAGACATCAAGCGCACTCACACGCGCGCGCGCACACGCATACACCACGCATATCTAGGTACACAACAACCGTTGTTGCGTCTGGCAACACTCGATCTGGTTACGGCCCGTTGCCTGGAGTTGCTGCCTTTTTTGTTTGTTTAGACCAGTTGCCCGAGTCGAGCTCGTGCATTGTTCCGCGGTGCACAGTTGTGGATTTTCGGCGATTCCCTTTTTCTTTTTTTCTTTTTTATAAACTTTTTTTAAACTTCCGCTCTTTAGTAGGGGGGCTCTCCATCCTACATAAAGATTTCCCTCTCGTCTGGTCTGCCGGCGTCGTCCACTCGTCCATTTCCACTTCCACACTTGCTGGGAAGCTGCAGCGGCCCTCTTCCGCGTCATTGGAAAATCACGCCCCTCTCCACTCTACGAGAAATCTGCAATCGAGTTCCGCCCATCCGCATCCGCCAGGCCTGGCATTGCACCAGCACAGAAAAAAACCTGGCTTCAGCTGCTCGCCAGTTTGTCCTGTCTCCCTATAACCTCCGGTGCCTCCCCGTCTGTCTCCCTGACACCTGCACCGTCTGCACGCCCAGCGCTTGTTTCGCAGAACGCGGCGCTTCCTGGTCCGATCAACATCAGTCTAACCCCAACTCCCAACCGCCTGGCCTTAAATCCAGTATCGTCCAGTCTCGGTCCAGTCCGTGTCCGTGTCTTTTCGTCCGAAGCTACCACCCCCTTCGGCCCTCTTTTCTCGACCACCTTCCCCGGAGTCAGTCAGGTCAACAACAACAACCTTTGGAGATTTTCTAAAGTCCGGGCTTGGTTTTGCTGGTCTGTGCTGGTCTCTCTTCCGCACCAGCTGTCTCGGCCGCCTCCTCACAACAACTCTGCTTGGAGGAACCCCAAGGAAAACAAAAAGGAGAAAGAAAAAGATGAATCCACAGCCAGACATCTCGGGCTACTTTCCCTCCGCCTACCCCATGAACAACGCGAACCGCTCCCCCGGCTCTTCGCGGCCGGGCTACAACACCGCCGTCGGCCTCACGGGCGTAAGTCGCATGACACAGCGGCAGATGGAGGCCATCGGCCAGCCTTCTGCTGCCCTCTTCGCCGCCGCCGCCGCCGACGATCGCTTCGCTTCCTACGACAACGCCGCCTTCCGACACAACAGGCTACAACCCGCTGCTGCCTTCGCGACCGACAGCTTCAATGGAAACAACCAGGCTTGGGCTTATAACGCCGGCGCAAACACTGTGAATGGCGCTTTGGGCGACAATAGGGTGCGCAATGGCGGTCGTCGGGCTCTCCCCACGGTTCGTTTCATCTTTAGTCTACAGCACATCTAGCACCATCACCAACCCTTTTCTCCCTGCCCCTTTCTCCTATCCGCTATCTTTCTCACTACCTGCCATGTATGTACGATGCATGTTTGCTGACCGTGGTTCTGTCGCTTGTTTTTAGGAATGGATGTCCGAACAAAATGGCCTTGGAAGCCATGCTCTCAACACCCCTTCGACACAGTACTCTTCCACTTTTGGCCAGTCCGTGGGTCTTCTGAACGGTGATGGCAACTTCGCAGGTGACCGCCATGGCTATCCCGGCAGCATGTACGACCCTCGCCACGATTCCAAGACCCTCGGCAGCGACCTCATCCCTACCGCCATTGTCATCAAGAACATTCCTTTCAACGTGAGGAAGGAGATGCTTACCCAAATCATGACCGACCTTGGCCTTCCCCAGCCTTATGCCTTCAACTACCACTTTGATAACGGCATTTTCCGTGGTCTTGCCTTTGCCAACTTTCAAAGCCCCCTGGATACCCAGACCGTCATCGAGCAGCTTAATGGTTACGAGGTTCAAGGCAGAAAGTTGAGGGTGGAGTACAAAAAGATGCTCCCTGAGCACGAGAGAGAGCGCATCGAGCGCGAGAAGAGGGAGAAGCGCGGCCAACTGGAGGAGCAACACCAGCCCATTGCCCTGCACTCCCAGTCTTCCATGCACTCCTTGAATGCCGCTCACACTAGCAGGTCTCGCAACTCGCCGTTGCGTAAGTCGTCTCGCCGCGATCTTTTGCCGCCAAACTCTAACCAGGATGATGTTACAGGAGATGTTGACCTCAACAACCCCGAAACTCTCAAGTTTTATACCGAGTTGACTCTCTTCCGAAATGATCCCAACCGTGAGATCATCATCTTCCCTGCCAGCATTACCCCCCAGCAGCGTCGTACCGTTCACATTTTGGCTCACAACATGGGTCTTGAGCATCGTTCAGTTGGCGAAGGTCCTACCCGCCAGTTGCACGTCATCAAGGACACGGCCACTGCCACCTTGGCGAGCATGGCGCCTCCTATGCACATCTCCCCTGGTGTGTCGGCTGATGCTCACCGTCGTGGTCTTAGCCGTGCCGCCACCATTGATTTTGCCGAGTCCCGTGCCAATGCTCCGGGTCAGTTTGCTACCTTGGGTAGACAGGGTAGACACGGCCCGACTCTGGAGCTTCCTGACAGCCCCGATGGCGGCATCAACGCGTTACGCGGTGTCAAGTCCTTCGCGGATCTGCGATCATATACACCCAGCCCTTCGCTCTCAGCTTCTGGTTTCCCACAGAGCAGCCTTCACAGCTCCAGCATTGCTCAGTATGGCGAGTATAGCGCCAGCCTCGGTGGACCTAACAGCGTAATGACCACGCCAACCACACCTGGAGCAGCTTCCAACAAGGACACTTCACTATTGATTTCGGATCTTGGTTCCCTGTCGCTGAGCGAGCCCTTCAACGCCAACCGCCTCAGGCCCAGAGAGACTCCTGGCGCAATTGGGAGCCAACGCTCTCCTTTGAATGGAAACAGCACTCGCAGCGTTCCGGAGCGTCAACCTCATGGACCGAGCAGTGGTGACTGGGGTGAGAGCATCGGCTTTGCCGGACGGGGACGCACCAACGGTCACATGCAGCGTGACAGTGGTAAGTCTAGAGCCTTTCTGTCTTGATCTTTCCGAGATAATCATTACTGACAACTAAACAACAGATTCGTCCGAAAATGGTACGCGCGGAGCGGCAACGTCCACCTCTTCAAGATTCCAGTAGGATTGGAATCTAGAAACAAGCTCTCCGCCGCCTTGGCAATGCTCACGGAAGACCATTTTGTGATGTCTGATTTATGGCCTCTTTGGCGGAGCTGCCACTTTTCTAACCTTTGGGCCCATGCATTGTCTTACCATGCAGCGGTAGTTGGATGTCGTTGATCTGCTGAGACGAGGCCTCTCCAATCGGGGCCGCTAAAGCTCCGCCCACCGCCTCGTTTACTAACAAATCATCAATTGATGGATCTTGATGTGGCAGTTGTTTTGCGATATCGGCATCCTCTAACCTTTTGGTCCATCTCTTACTATTTGCATCGGCATGATTCAACGTCTCCCGGGCCTCAGATCCCAAAGTTCAAGCCTCAACATCAGTTCCAAATGCGTCTACGGCGGCCGTCTCGTCGTCCTCCTCAGCGTCACACGCTTGCTTTTGAAAAGTGTTGGTCCTGGGGTATCCGACACGATTTCAACTATGAGTCTTTTGATTGCAAGCTGAGATGACGGACAACAACTTCTTGATCGGTGTTTCAAATGCCTTTCTGGAGAAAGCGCGGCATTCCTAATTTGCCTTACCGACGACATGGGCGCTCCACCTCCCTTTTATCACCAATCTTTAAAGCGACTTGTAATATCTTTGCATCTGGCCACCATCTAGCGTATCGGATGGGCTTTTTTGAGATTTTGGCTTTCTTTGCAAGCGCCTGTTGCGCTGCTGGTCTCGGATAGCATGTGGTGGACTTTCCAAATGCTCAAAAGACCATGGTTTTGGTTTTTGACGCCTTGCATTGGCTTTGGTTCAGAGGATTCGGGCAACAATTCCTCGGTTTATGAGCCTGCATATACCCGAAATGATGACGATGATCGGATACCACAAAAAAAGAGAAGACACGGGAGAGATGAGAGATTTTGGGATACAAGGTTTTTTTTTTTTTTTATATCTATTTATTTTTTACAGCTATATGGGCAACCACTTACGCCAATGGCCTGGTCAGGCCTTAGCAAGCTTGCTCACTTTTCGATTTGCTGAAAGTCTTGGTCTTCAGGTATACACGGTCTTGCAGGCCTGAAGGTTGGGATGACGTAGAGAGGAAAGGGCCGGTTGAGAAGGGCTGGCTGACGGGCTTTCACGACTGTTATGGTTTACGACGTCACGTCCTAGATGGTCATGACAATGTCCTTTGCTAGGCGGACTCTTTAGGACCGCGTCTTGCTAGCGAGGATGTTAAAAGAAGACATACGCTGTCAATACCTAATACATGTCACCCTCCCCATACACACACCACCCTCACTCTTGTTTGTCCGTGTATTGCCCCTGTCTCTCTACCTGCCACGGCGTCGGTAGTCCGCAGAGGACAGTTGCCCGTTCGACCTTCGGAACCCAGGAAAAGTTGAACCATTTTCACTCATTGTCATTTAATAGTCTATTGCTTGTACCTATATCACTTACGGTTTCCTTGGATAACTTAGAATATGATTTTAATGCTATAACCGTCTACTTTGGCACACAATCATGAGGATGTGGGCTTGAACCGTTGAAAGAGAAGACGTGACGTTTCTTATGTCTTTAGAACTTCCTTGTAGTTTCCATCCTTGCTGCCTCATGTGAGGAATTCACTAGCCGCAGATGGCGGTGGCACAATGAGGAAAAAATGAGAAATTCGGAACTCACTGAGAAGTTGGTGCGCCTTCTGTGTTCGATCGAGTTGTTGTGCTTGATTCCTAGCTAGTGGCAGCCCCGATCCTTGTTTGAGTCAGGTGATGTTCCCATTCCAGAGCCAGTTTCCAGTATAACGGGCAGGAGCACAGCAGTTATTAAGAGTGGGGCCTCAATGCGTAAGCGCTCTACCCAATTTCAACCTCGCTCAGTAATTTGTATCATCTCATACGATAGCAACAATACACCACTCCCGTCATCACCCAGCTTGAGCCATATGTCCCTTGTCACTCTAAAGGACTTCTGTTCTACATAGATAAAAAAGCACGAAAACATATACAATACAAAATGGATACGCCATACGCAACAGAAATCTCCATCGCCATCCCAACTATCCAACTTGCCACCCGCATCTCCAAACACGTCCTGGCATCCGCCAACAAGGGGACCATCGAGAAAGCCGAAGACCTCTCTCCCGTCACCGTAGCCGACTTTGCCATCCAGGCCTACCTCACCAAGGTCCTCTCCTCCTCCTTTCCCACCGATAGCTTCGTAGGCGAGGAGTCCGCTGCCGCCCTGCGCGACAACCCCGACCTGCTGCAGCGCGTGTATGATGTCATTCACGAGTGCGTTGACGAGGTCTCCTCGTCCAGCAACGACAAGAATGAGTCGCATGCTGTGATTGCTGAAGTGGTGAAGCGGGGTGCGCCTGAAAGCAAGGATCAGGTGTGCGAGCTCGTCGACCGGTGCGGCGATGGTGGCAAGGACGGACTGGGTGCCGACTCGGGACGGACGTGGGTCTTTGATCCGATTGACGGCACCAAAACCTTTGTGTGTGGTGAGCAGTATGCTATCAATGTTGCGCTGCTCGAGGGTGGGAAGCAAATTCTCAGCGTGGTGGCGTGTCCGTTGCTGAGCAGGAAGGCGACGGCACCGGTGGGCAATGCGAGCGTGTTCAAGGGCGATGATGATGAAGATGGCGAGGAAGGGTGTATCGTGTATGCGGTTCGAGGTTTTGGGGCGTACGTGAGGCCCTTGTTTGTCGGACAGGGTTCTGGTTTGACCATGTGCGCTTCAGAGTCGCTGAAAAGACATGCGGATGGCGTTACTGTTTCCGGGCTGAGGTCGGTATCATGCTGGAATACTCCAGGATCGGGCGTGGACGATGCACACAAGGCGGCTACCGAGAGGCTCGGTGTCGAGTTCCCAGGTTCCGACCTGCTTGGGTGGGTGCCGAGGTGGGTGACCCTGGCCCTTGGGTTGGCGAACATGACGGTCTGGGTCTACAAGAGACGTGATAGATATGCGAAGATCTGGGATCATGCCGGTGCTATGCTTCTCTTTGAGGAAGTTGGTGGCATGATTACGGATGTTGATGGAAAGGAGATTGATCTGACAAAGGGGAGGAAGCTGACTGGGAACTTTGGATTTGTGGCCGCGCCAAGAAGCGTCCACCACGTTGTGTTGAAGGCTGTGAGACAGACTTTAAAGGAACAGGGAAAGGAGGCACTTCTCACTGCGGCTTGAGGCTCAACATCCTCCCGAGATCGGAACGGAACCTTTAGCGGGCGGATGTCCACAACCGGGTGTCAGCGTATGATTTCAACTCTTCCCTTAAATCCCCTCTTTTCTTTCTTCCACTTTCCTGGACAACCATGTGTGAGCTATCAATACTGCCAGTCATGGACGGACAAAATCTGTTGCTGCACTCCTAGCACATTTTGCTATACCTAGCAAAAGACACCTGGTGCGATGCAAAACTCCTTCCCGCTGCGTACTTTTAGGCCCATGAGGAATGGCCTTAGGAGATTCTTGAGGCCCGATCATCGGGGTAGTATCTTCATTTGATGAGGGTAACTCCTCAATCGACTCGATCGCCAATAGAGGAGTAGAAGTAGGAGCGGTTATAGGTGGCTTGGATTGTTGACCGGATGGTATGGGGCCGAGCAACACCTGATCCAGGTCACACTTTCGTCGCTCCGGAAACGTTATCGAATATCGGTCTCTCCTAAGCTGAGAACACTTGTTAGACAGACAGTGAAAAAGGGAAAGGGGGGGGGGGGGGGGGGGGGGGGG
>NW_009799102.1:2971471-2980940 GCF_000213175.1 Neurospora tetrasperma FGSC 2508
GNGGGGGGGGGGGTGTAACCTTGGCTTGATACTAACCTGGATGGTGTACTTTGAGTGTGGAAACATTGTCTCTAGCGTGTCCTTCAACTCATGGGCGCTGACATGCCGGGAGTGTATTTCTATGATCACGCCGCCTTTTGCTTGCTCCTGGAACTCTGCCCACTTGGGGATCACTAGTAACTTTTGGGAAACAGCCATTGTAGGTGAGAAATTGTGAGAATTCCAATAGAAAGGTCAAAATCAAGTGCAATGAACCTTCCACCGCTTGGGTATCGAAGCGGAGGTTCAAGGAGGGATTTCAGCGATGCTAGGGCACAGTAGTGACCGAAATAAAATGTATAACGGCGAGGTTGAGCGGACCCAAAAGATCGATGAACTTTCTTATGTTTGTTTGCCCCTTTGGTTTCTACAAGATTCTTTGAAAACGAGTTTTCATCAGTCATCGCCTGGGAGATCTCACTTCTCTTGCCCCACTCTTTGGTTGGGCGTCAGTATAACTAAGTATCTCAATCCTTCCAGTTTAAAAGGGTTTGTGTGGGTGAGACTTAACTGGAGTCTGCAGTCGTCTATCGTAACCAGCACCATGTTATATGTCGTGACACGTCAACAGAAAGTCTGTCTCATAACGGGCAGGCTTTTTCCTGTTTGTTTATCTTTGTCTCTCTCTTTTCTTTTTTCTTTCTTTTTTGGGGTTTTTTCTTTCTTTCTTTCCTTTTTTTTTTTTTTGGGGGGGGCGGGGGGGGTTGTTCTTTTTTGTTGGTTTTTTTGGTTTGGGGGTTATTTTTTTTTCCTCCTCAGGCGCAATACATGAATGTGTATTTAGATCCCAATGAATCGGTCCTCACCCTCCGGCCCTAGGCTCTAAGCTCTGTCTTCGAAGTACTGAAATCAAGGCTACCTGAAAATCTGGTCTGACGAGGGAGAGAAGACATATGTGTATCGAACCTTGGCTCGTAATACGGAAGGTTAGGTACATATACTTAATGCGCAGCGGTCATCGTCCGCCCGTCCAAGACGAGTAGCAAATAAATTATCCCAGTAGGTAAGCGGTATACTCCATTAAAACCGGCGTGTCCGTCGCTCCATTCTGTCGCTCTAAGCCTAGTACTGTTGATTTTCTCCTTGTCCTGATTCACTCAAAGCTTGACCGTTTTGGCGCCTGGGGCAAACATCCGATGATTCTTGAGACACCTTCTTGTAACACCGCTCCAGACATTTTCAAAGCCATCTCTTCACTGGCGACGCAGTCATGCCAGCATTTCTGCGTCCACCACTACTGGCCTATGATCCGAAATATACACCCGATCCTCGAATTTGTTGGTCAAGACTCCATACGTCGAGAATTGGGTGCCAAGAGGATTGCGCACGAACAGGTAATCAATACGGATGTCGTCCAAAGTCGATGTGGTAAAGCTGGTCGATGTTTTGGCGTTGCCGTACCAGTGTGTCTTGGGGACGAGATCTTTGATGTCCTGGAAAGCGCCTGGGGTAGTTAAAGTCTGGTATCCCTCCTCTGTAGGCTCAAGGTTCAAGTCACCGCCCAGAAACACAGGAGCGGGCTTCGTTGAGTTGGAGCCTTGGACCATCCACTCATCAGATATCTTGATGATCAACTTGGCGCTCTCATTCCGGGCAACCGTCCCTATATGGTCAAAGTGCGTGCACATGAATACCAGAGGCACACCTGTTGTGCGATGCTTGAACTGCGCAACTGTGACGATACGCGTAAGGCAGCATCCCATCCCGTAGACCCGACCACGTGGGGCGTCTGGCTGAGCCAGTACGTCTTGTTTCTATCCAGTTGCCAGGTGTCTGCTTGGTAGATAATGGGTGAATACTCTCCATTTTGCGCACCATCATTCCGACCAACCCCAACATGGTTCCAATTGCTTCCAAGATCCGACTGGAGGTCGACGAGTTGCTCATTCAATACCTCTTGCATGCAGATCAAGGCTTCTGGGCAATTGGTGGTTTCGAAATTGACCTGCGAGGCCATCAAAGGCCGACGAGCAGCCCATGGCTCCTCATTAGTTGATAGTAATGTTGTGGCATAGCGGATGTTGTAAGAGATCAGTCGCAAGTCAGCCAAACCACTTGCAAGGCCAATGTTGGCCAGCAACATGGTGAAAGATATGTTGATTATCATGACGTCAACCGGCTACCGTATTCGCAGTAGATGCCCTCGTCGACGAAGAAAAATTTGAGGGTCTGGAAACTGGTGAATCGTGGACCGAGCTTTCAAGTGTGGTTCGGTCGTGCTCTGTCAAGAGGCCACACCCATTACCTCTCAAGACCTTGATCAAAACTGGAGGGCAGCTACCTATTTAACGTCAACGCTGGGATACTTCCACTTCGAGCATATACGATCAGCCTTCGTCGATGCCCTGTCAAGGTCACAACGCGAGACCGAGCGTCTGTACTTGATGTCATTGGCCAACGTCGGTGCAACCGCAGTACACATTTCGTTATTCTATATCCCCGCCGTCGAGCATCATCGGATGACTCAACCAATGCTCGCCGCCATGCTCGACATGCACTTACAATGCTGTAACCTTAGGACAGCAGGCCCCACATGGTAACATCACTTCTCATCATTCGACGCTCTTTTGACTCTGGGAAACCATCAAATGGTCTATGACATGGCTCACAGTACCACCCAAATAAAGAGTTGGCCTCGTTATGATGCTTGAAGATTTTGTTCAGTAGCCCGTTCTGCAGCTCAAAGGCTGGCCACGTGAGTAACGAGCACAGCGCTGTTAGCCACGGAAAGAGTGTGTCTACGTACGGAAGGCACCTTTAAATTCAGTGTTTGGTCGGAAGCCCATGCCTTCTCTATTGGTAGAGCCGTGCAAAGTTTACCGATACCCCCGGGGACAATAACACGCAGTGCCAGTCGGATCTAGAATCATGGAAACATGTTTCAATAGCCGCCCTTTAGGTCTTGGATTGAACTGCGGCAGTTTACCGAGTTGTGTCGGGCATGCCAGCGGAAAGTTCGTCAAATGCATAGCTCATGGCAACATCATCAGAAACGCTGAGACACCGGACTCTCGTTGAAGACGGTGCGGGTGCTACCAACATAGGTATGCCCAGGAGGTACCTAGGATAGACGGGAGGAAGATACGAGCTGCAAGCGTAGACTGCTCTTTTCCTTTGTTTCCATCTCGTGCTTCAAGATCAGGTTTCGCACAATCGTCTAGCGACGGACGGGACGATGTGTTTTTACCCAAACCCGTGGATGCATCTCGAGGAGTAAGCACTCACTATGGCAGGCAGTTGGGTGGTACCTTCCCATGGGGAACATGCCCCCACCAACATCTGCAAATTGCGACTTCCACCCTGGGGATGTCCTGATATCAGCCTGCTGATCTTGCAGTCATGGTGGCATATGTGCGCAGACGGCATCTTTCACGTCAGCAATCTCTCCGCACCCCACAAGCCCTGTCTCCGGCCGGCTCGGCGCTCCTCCACCCCCAGATGTCTACAACCGATCCGAAGAAGGATGGGAGACGGTCAAGGCACTTCCAGCCGGGTCCACAATGAGCGATCTCGTGCAGACTCAGGATTCCATCGACAGCGTGGTCGGCCAGTTCTTGGCCTGGCTTGACAGGTTTGCCGAATCCAAGAAAGCCGTCCACCTTGACAATTAGTTAACCTTCACTACCTTCGACATTGACGGCGAGGTACTTTTCTCCAACCAGTTTGACGTTCTGGAGGAAGAGTGCGATGTAGGGAACGCTATTGGCAATGACCTGATGATAAATCTCGAGAGGTGTGCTTCGACCATGGGCTTCCTCCGCTGCTGAACTTGTATTCCTGATTGGTTACCCCCTCAAGACGTCCCTTAACGTTCTGCACTTCGGCCCATTCATGATACAACTGTTCGCGCTCCGGACGGCCGTCTCAATGATTGTGACAGGAACAGATTTATTGTGATCAATCACTGACTCAGGGCCATGGAAAAGAGGCCATGTCGCTGCGGGATGTCTAGAGGTATGCTGCTGCAACTGACGTAGTGAATGCTGCAAGCGATACCATTTCCTGTGTTTTCTAGTCATTCGTTTACTATACGAATCGTAATCTGAACGCCTGGGAGAGGGCCCGCGGGAAGATTGAAGAACGCTTTATTTTCTTTAAAGTTACATCAAAGAAGCTCTCCTTATCTTTGGACCTGTTTCCATGACGCCGCCTCAGCCCGCTCTTCCAGGTGGACTGAGCATTAGGAGTAAGCACTTTTTAGAGAGTACCATTCTGTCTATTGATCCGTGGGTGATGAATCACTTCAGGGGACTTTGGGGCCCCGATGCGCGAGTGTCCAAACTTATCGGTGGTTGAAAGAGGACGCATGAGAGCTGGATACGTATTTCATGCCGGTAAGTGACCTCGCTACCAACACACACCATAGAGCATGTTGTCCCGCCAGCTGACTCGTCCTTTTTCCTCGGACAGTGGAGGCTAGGGTACAATTCTTGCCCAGGCCAGCAGATTGCCCGCATAGAGTTGTCCAAGATCACGGCAACTCTGGTAAGGGATATTGATATTGGTAAAGTGGATAAGAATCAAGACTGGGAATGACCTCAAAAGGCATGACTTCAGTCGTCCGCAGTCTTGGTCGTGTTACATCGACAGACGAGCGAGCAAGGAATTTTCATAGTGATGCTGGCATTTGAACGCCTCTTTCGCTTTACCCAACTCAACAAAGACATTGTCACTACGGAGAAACCCTGCAGTGAATGCAGTGATGGAAAGGACTATCATTAACGTTATGTTTGTCAGTCTGTCTGATAGGTAACAGTTGGCAAGCCACAATATCTCTACGCAGAATCTACCCCCTCGTTCTTGCGCTTCTGCAACGCGCTGCGCACCTTTGGGAGAACATAGCGTCCGTAGTCAATGACATCGTCCAAGTTGTTATAGCCACGAATGGAAATGAGCTCGGCTCCGAGATCAATGTATTCGAGGATCGAATCAGAAATAGTCTGAGGGGATCCCACAAGAGCGGTCGATGCGCCGCGAGCGTTGGTAGCAGTGACGGTGGGATACCAGAGCGCACGGTCATGAACATCTCCACGTGAAGCAATCTCTAGCAACCGCTGAGAGCCCACGTTCTGCGGTGTGGGGGCTCGAACTTGCGCTTTGCTGTCGGACGCCTGGCTTCCTCCTCCCGAAACACGGGCCTGATTCGCCTTCAAAACATCCAGTGTGTGATATGCCTTTTGCCAAGCCAGTTCATCTGTCTCAGCAATGATGGGCCGGAAGGTGACCCATATGCGAGGACGGTCTGAATTGGGGCGGCCAGCTCGAGCAGCTGCTTGGTAAATGCGGTCAATTTGCTCCTTGGTCTCTTTCAGAGGCTCGCCCCAGAGGCCAAAGATGTCGGCCAAGGCGCCTCCAATCCGGTATGCTTCCTCCGATGAGCCACCGACTGAGATTGGGATGCCGGTACCATTGACGGGACGAACGCGGTTGGAAAATTGCTTGAACTGATAGAACGTGCCATCCCAGTCAAAGGGTTCTGCGGACTGCCAGGCGCGACGCAGGATGCGGATGTACTCCTCGAGTCGGGCATAGCGCTGGTCTTTGGGTAGGAAGTCGCCCTCCTTGGCTTGCTCAGCATCGCTCCCGCCGGCGATCAAGTGTACAACGGCTCGACCTGAACTAATCTGGTCAAGCGTGGCTAGTGCTTTCGCAGCGACGGTTGGATAAAGCGTGTTTGGACGCAGTGCGATGATGATCTTGAGGTTCTTGGTGGCGGCGGCAATAGTGGCGCCTATGGTAAAAGGGTCATAGGAGGAAGAATCATATGGCACAAGAGTGTAGTTGAAGTCGTAGTCATCGAGCGTCCGGGCATAGCGAACCAGGTAAGCAGGATCAATACCGGCACCCGGGATCGGGTTGATCTCCGTGGAAGCATTGGGAAATGTCAAGCTGATGAACTCGGTAGGCATCTTGGGCGAGCACGACAGCCCTGAGACTGGCTTTCGACTGGTTTCTGGCTAGTTGTTTGCAAGTTTCTGGCGTCTTGCTTTGCTCGGACAGAATGGAGAGCGTCGTGGCAATATAATCGAAGAAGTGACGAGCGTTGTTCTGGTGAAGAACTCGACATCACGGTGGTTTAATAAAGACACGAGCTGAGGCAGATCAGATGCCTCATCAAGAGGGGAGAGGCCATGACGACAGCTGCTTGCGAATCACGCAATGAGCGATGGTAGTGTTCTTGATATGTAAGCAAAGCCATGAACCGTCACACTCCGACTCTCAAATCGAAGGTATGGGCACGGTGAGGTGAGTGACCCCCATTTTACACCAAACCCCGGGGCATCTCAGATAAGAGGATGGCGATGGCATCATTTGGAAGGATGATGACCAATCTTGGAAAGGGATATGAACAGCGAGATGAGTGCGAGATCTGTGATACGGCCGATAGTCACGGGTCCGAAACAGACCCACATGATAATGGGATCAAACACGCTAGGGAAAGTACAGTGGCTGAATTTGATGCCAGGTTGAAGCCATCGCCAGACGCAGATTTGGTGAGCAAATCGCAGATACACGGCGTTGAGGTGGTAAAAACCGACGAGAACCGAAGTACCATGTCGATGGTCGCCTAGTATTTCACGAGTTAGCCATGGGTACAAGGGACAGGGGCAACATCCAGCAACAACGCAACGTGCAAAAGCAACTAAGGCGAGCTGAGCCAAAACCTGGGGAAGGAACCATGTCGAGAACCTCAGAGTCGGAATCAACCGGGATCGTATCCTGCAACATTTGGACTTCTGGCGAAGCATAACTCAATTCAAATTGAGCTGAGCCCGAGCAGGTGCTTCTCGAAGCAGGCACGGCAGGCTTCACATCGGCTGAGGCCTGGTCAGAATCGGTTGAGCTTGGCGATCGGAATTGGCCGCGAGGACACCAAAAACACCACCCATAGCCTCCATCGAACCATTCACAGCCATTCGCAGTTTCGCTGGGCCACCACCGTCACCCCATATCGTCGCCTTCACGAGACCACATCACGCCAACAACCGCACCACCGAACCAAAACTCCAGCAAGACAACGCGAACCGCACACGTCCAATTGCGTGCAATACCGCCCTTTACATCCAAATTAAATATCCCCTTCCCCCGATTAAATCGGTCCTACTCGGCCTCTGCTTCACCAGACCTCGACTGATTGTTAGACCATTATCCTTACCTAAGGCGGGCCTTTGGAACTCGACGTCAGCTAGTTGCGCTGCACATCAAAACACACAGATGACTGCCTACCGTCCAAATCCCTTCAGGCCCACTATGCCCCTGCGTGTGTCTTCGCAGCCACATACACTTCTCAAGACGCCTGCCATAAGGTAGATGGCCATCCCGCCGTTTCATCCCGCTTGACGAATGTATGCTCATGTCATAACAGATCGGCACTATTGCCAAGGGTTGTACCCGGCCTGGTTGTCTTTGGTGCAGGTAAGCATAACCAGCCCCAGCGCGAACCTGTCCGTCGGCGGCGCCGTATTGCTCGTGTTTGGTCCTAACTGGAGACCTTTCGTCGTGAAAGTCTACACCGTCGTCTCATATGTCCGTTCTCAGTTGCGGAATGAGTCCAACACGCTGAACCGGGTCTTCTCTCAACAAAACACCCCAAGCGTCATGGAGAAAAGGAAAGAGCGGTACCTGATCGAGACCGAGGGTGATCCCCGCAAGACGATATACAATGTGTTGAACTGGTAGAGCCACGGATTCATGTACCTTGGGTAGGCGGCGTTTGGGTGACGAGAACAACGGGCACTGTTTTTGTTTGATGCTTGCATAGGTGACAGCGGCATTATTAGTTTTTTTTATACCAAGGGAGAAGTGGAATTGGGTCAATGTTGCAGCTTGGGGGTTGTCCGGGCAGGCGGTATAGTGGTAGCAAAAATTTGGTTTTGGTGGCTATAAAGGCACAGTTACACAGTAGTCTCCATTATATTGACCCCCGTCGTCAAGCTTCAGCGGACCCGCCCCACAAAATATGGGTCTCTCCTCCTCGAACTTTTGTGAGAGGAGGTCTGTTACTGTTTTGCGCAAAAACGCCGTCGGCTGCAGAAACTCCCATATAAACTCCAAGTGTTCCTTTTCTATATTCCTTTATAATAAAATGAGGAGAAATGGTAAAGATTAGGATAGAGTACTAGGATAGTCTTTTGGAACTCTTTCTAAATATATTATTTTTATAAAGCTCGGACCACCCACTGTAGTAATACTACCTTAAAGGTAAACCTTTGTCAGCTGTAGTTGCTTCTCAGGTTTTGGACACTCTTTATTTTTTTAACCTTTTTGATGATTATATAATAGGAGAAAATATATGCTAAGGATGGCCCCAGTGAGACAGTTCTAATAGTATTATTTTTAGAGAAAGCTTATATACACCCACCCCAAACCTTCCTATACCTAATTTTCCTAAAAAAGTGGATCTAACGACTGGATAACACCTGACATTGAAATTCCCGTTTTTACCTACAAAATTTCAACTTTTCAATGCACGCAATATCGACTCTAACTTGGTCATTTCTTTTACGCTTTTTCACACAGTCATTTACACCCATTTTACACCGCCAGCCATCGCACGTCGCACACTGCATACTAATAACTATACTATAATACGCTCAACGTATATAATTGTATTCGATTAATTAATTATAGTTGTCTATAATCCCTTTTAATCGCTTTTAATTACTAATAATCAGTATAAATACTATCTACCGCTAATCCTCCGTCTACGCAACCTCGCCGTTGCGATTCAATTGCTTCGTTAGTTACTGTCACGGGGCTAGCGCCCAGGGGTATTATTTGCCTAGCGTGTAAGCTAGGCGTGCCCTCTAGTTGGGTGTACGGGCCGGTCGGCTATCGGCAGCCGTCTTGGCGCTAAATGTTCTGCGTGCTATTAGGTGCATCCCTCGGGGTGCGGCGCACGGGTCACATTTCTAGCCTTGGCATTCCTAGCACTTTCAATACCCACGCATTTTGTATATTTAGCTAAAAGCTCTACTTGTCAGGTTTACAAAATCGACCGTCAGACTAGCGGGCGAGCTACTAGTTAGGAATATTGATTCGTATATGGACATTGATTCGTACCGAGCGGGGTACTTCCCTATACCGCCATTTTACTAGCAAAACAATATAGCATTGTCAGAGCCAATAATTCTTTTTAGTAATATATCCATATTTTCCAGCTGTATACAACATCGTTAACACGAGCAGCATATGTATTAATACGTAAAACTATTATTATTTTATATATACGTAAATCTAATAATATAGATTATTTATACTAGAAATCACATTTAACCTCCTCGTAGTTAGAATCCTTATACTCCTCCTCCTCCCCGCTTTTATTATTATTACTATTATTATTATTATTATTATTATTATTATTATTATTATTATTATTATTATTATTATTATTATTATTATTATTATTATTATTATTATTATTATTATT
>NW_009799102.1:2981913-3001502 GCF_000213175.1 Neurospora tetrasperma FGSC 2508
ATTATTATTATTATTATTATTATTATTATTATTATTATTGTTATTATTATTATTGTTATTATTATTATTATTATTATACTCCTTATACTCCTTATCTTCTTAATTTATTTATACCTATTGTCTATTGTTGGGATGTCACTAGTCTAGATCTTTTTAAGTATTAACTAGTTTATTATTAATGATTTCAAGCTTATTTACTTCCTCTTTTACTAGTATAATACCCTTATTAGTTGGCTAAATTATAATTATTTCGTTTATAACCTTCTTTCTTAACTTATTAAATACCTATAAAGTACATAGTTTGAAGGGATTACCGGGAAATTGCTAATATAGAGGGAGAATTACATTACGTACACTCCTTTAACCCCCTAACTTCTCAACCTCATTATTAATAATTATTTCTTATTATAATTAAAAGTAATTCTAATACCGTATTCTCTTCTTACGATATTTGCCAACCAACTAGTCTCTATCAATAAACTATACCTTATATAATATTATAAACTCTTTAATCTCTTTTCTAGAGGTTTTAAAAACCCGTAACTGTAATTTCTTATTACTTATCTACATCTTTTAAATAGAAATAAATCTACTAATCTATACTCTCAAAGTAGTCTACTCTTATTAAAACTCTCGAGTATAAATACGTTCGTCCTCTTTTATATTGAGAGCTATATAATAGTATTCGTTTATTACAATATGTAATCGACTTTTTCTAATAATAATAGTACTACTATATTTTAATAAACGGTTAGTATTTCGTTAATTATACAATACTTCCTCTATTACTTATTCTTTATATTTGCGCTTAAATTCAACCTCTCTTACGGCCACTAGATTAAGAGTATTACTAGCCTTATTTTACTTAATTAATATATATAAGACTATAGGTAAGACGGTGCAATTACCCTTAATTTTAAACGATAGCCGTTAATTAATATATTTACTATACTCTTTAATAGTAAGAAAGCTAAATATTGGGGTTACTATACTATTTTAGTCTTTAATAATATGGACTTTGCTTTTTAATATAGATAGCTCTATTAGGGTAGGATTAATTGCAACGGGGGGGCTGCTTAGTATACTAATACTGTTGGCGGGCTCTCTTGGTATATAAAATACTATTACTTCATTTTTAAAACTAAAATTAATAATCCCTTACTCTATAAGACGAGTAATATACCCTCGCCTCTATTTAATATACTATTTATTAGTTAATAAGGTTAAGGGATTATAAAGGTTTAAGAGTATTAAATTAGGGTTAAAAGGATTCAAACTAATACGTTTTTTAATAGAGTAAATATTCTTTCTTTTTATTACCTTCCTACGTATATGTTTGAGGCTATCTAGAAAGTCTAATTTAATATAATCGACGTTATTAAAAGCGAACTTCTTGCGTATATCAATTCAATAAAAGTATTTATAAATCTAAAATATCCTAATATTAAGAGGTTAAAGGAAGTATATGAAATAAGGGGGTAAGAGGAAAAGGGTAATATAATTCCTCTTATACTATTCGTAAAATTCAATAGTATAGTGATTACTATAATTATCTAATACTTAAACTCTCCTCTCCTCTTTTTTAATAGGACGAAAGTACTCCTCCTAGTACTTAAACTAATCCAATACATACTAATTATTTATATAACCTTGTAGAGAAGCGGTAATAATTATTCTATTTTTAAGTGAATTATCAATATACTTATTTATAATATTAACGCTAGGGAGTAAAACGAAGGGGGGTATAGTCCGACTAAATGTAGAAATAGCCTTAAGGATAATAATAAGAACTCTCTAATTAGGATTAACTAATTAGACTTCAATTATCTTAATATAAATCTATATATAATAAGCTTTAGTTCATATACTAACTCTAAAACCGAACTTATTACTATTCTAAATATTATTTAGCTTAATATTATATTTAATAATAGTATTATTAAATAAGTAAAAGACTTCCTCAACGTCTAGTCTGGTCTATAATACCTTTCGAACCTATACTATAGATTTAATATATATACTATAGAATACACCTCTTTATAAGTAACGTTGTATTTATATAGTTAAAGTACGAAATATAAAGGTATTGCTACTATTGTTACAATTTAATTTTATTAAGGCAATTACAATTAAAACTAAATGTTAGGTATTTATTTCGATCCCTATAAAGTGTAATTAGTTTAATTTACAATTATATAATCGACTATTAACCGACGGATATTTATATATTGATTTAAGTATATATAATAAAATCCTCCTCTGTAGTTAATAGCGTATAGTTACCCCTATTCTCTAACTTTAGCTATACCCCCTTATAGCGGCTTACGATTTGTTTATATAAAACTCGAAATACCTTCGCTATATTTACTATAGTCTTAAATCCATTATTCTAAAATACCTTCACGGCCGTTTAGATTCTACCCTCTATAGGTAGCATCTTCTACACATCACTAACAATATTCCAAATATTAGTAATTAAATTAATAAGCGTTAGATTAGACTATAGGGAACTGCTAATGGATTTATAAGGTCGATGAAGTATAGCGTAATAAATAGGGGATATAGTAGTAAGAAGGTAGTCTAATAGCGAAATAGTGGGAGGTCATATAGTAGGGAGATAGAGGGGTTGAATAAAAGGGGTTAAGTGCAATTAAGACCGATTGTACGTAAATATAGGTATTATAATTAATATTATTGATTTCAGTAAGCATTTTTGAATACAAGCAATTTGGATATAAAGGAGTACAAATAGGTAGTACACATTTCGAATATTGGGTGGTACGGGGAAATAGGTTGCATGCAATTAAAAAATTATACTGTTGACTAGATTTACTTTTATTTGCTAGTAAAATGGCGGTGTAGGGAGGCACCCCCAGTTTCAGGTACGAATCAATATCCATATACGAATTAATGTCCCTAACTAGTAGCTTGCCCGCTAGTCTGACGGTCGATTTTGTAGACCTGACGAGTATACCTTACTGGTACAAACTTCCCTCTTCCTCTTTATCAATTATTTTAAGCTCCTTTTAAGGCCTACCTGCGTGTATTCCTCGTAGATCCCTTACAGTTACCTTTGCAAGCGATGCTTTATTTAACCGCGATACTAAATAGGCTATACCCGCTAACGACCCGATCTTTACCCTCCCTCCTTAAAACTCCTTTAGTAGTACGTACCTCACCGTTCTTAATATATATTGTTGCTATTGCTTTAGTATTTTAATAGAGCGTACCGATTATTTTCTTAAGAATTCTAAAAAGTAGTAAGCGGGTATAAAAACTCCCTAACGCGTAGTATTCTACTATACTTACGCTTAACTATTAAGATTAATAATTATAAACCTATATAAAAAGTAATATATAATTACTAAAAAGTTCGCGCCCGACTACCCCTTCCGTATTATCGTCCAGTTCCTTAAGAAAAACGATTACTGATATACTATATGAATGAAGGACTATATATATAAAGGGCACCCTCTAGTATATAATGAGATTACTTGCCCACACCCCCTAAAAACTTACACGCACCCACTTTTGCAGCCCAATAGCTGACATGTAAAATATACCATTTTGGCTGTAAAAATCGTGATTTTTCATATCCTAAAGTAGGTCAACCCAATAAATCCCTAGTAAATACCCTATACTATTTAGCTTTTAGCGGGAAGTAAGTAAATCTAATAGCGCTAATCTAATATAGTAATACTTATATAATATTAAAGGTACTCTACTCTATTCTATTCTAAACACTTATATTTAAAAGAGTTAACTTGCCAACACGCACCAAAAACTTACAGGCACGCACTTTTTGGATCTAATAGCCGATATGTAAAATAGGTCGTTTTGGGTATAAAAATTGTGATTTTCAATGTCTTAATGTAGGTCAACCCAGTAAATGCCTTGTAAATTTTGATCTTCAGCGGGCAAGCAAATCTAATAGCGCCAATCTAATAATACTTTTTATAGAGTTGAGGGGTTTAAGATAGTTCTTATTATAGTATATTCTATTTTAAATACTTATATTTAATAGTTTAGAGCTTACGTATAGTAGATTAGAGAATTTAGAGAGTTTGTTAAATAGTTTAGAGAGGTAGAAGGAGTCTAATGATAATTTAATAGTATTATCCTCCCTCTCCCTTTCCCTCTCTCCCTTTCTCTCTCTCGCTATTTACTCCCTTGCCTTCGCCTCCCAGTATCCCCCTAATTTATTATCCTCCTTATTATTATCAATTACTTCGATATAATTATATATTTTATTTTAGGTATTAAGCTCCTCAATATTAGGCCCCGTCTTATATTAAAAATAATTATAATACGCTAAAGCTCGAATAGTACTTAGGTTATGTAATTATAACCTTTAGCGCGGCTAATATACGTTTGGCCTTCCTTAACCTAGCTAGCGGGATAATGAATATAGGTTTATTAAATAGCCCCCCTTACTTACGTAAGCGGCCTTTAGGTATTACTCTAGCAGTTAATTTGAATTTAAGATATCTAT
This sequence comes from Neurospora tetrasperma FGSC 2508, assembly GCF_000213175.1. Lineage (NCBI taxonomy): Eukaryota > Fungi > Ascomycota > Sordariomycetes > Sordariales > Sordariaceae > Neurospora > Neurospora tetrasperma. The sequence goes on from NW_009799102.1 coordinate 2,986,406, forward strand.
TTACTGCATTCTAATATAGTAGTTAGTATAAGAGTTATTCGGAGTATAAATAATAATTTATATATTATTAATGTAAGTACTAAAATAAATAGTAAACTTCCTTAATTACTAAGGCTATCTTACCCTTATCCTTTGATAATACCTCCATTTTATAGGTATAAGGTAATCTGTACTAGGCTTTAAAGCTCCCTATATAAGGCTCAAAAGGGGTACTAGGGAGCCTCAATTGTATAGAGGGTAATATTGTATTAAGTTTATAGTATTAGTAATCTATAAGATTAAGTACTTACGTAAATAATTTATACGGGTAATTACTTATCTACTCGCGGTTAACCCACTTTATATATATATAACTATTAAATTTAGTTAATAAATCGATATGTACCTTATAATAGTGATTTACGTGCTAGAGATAAGCTTTATAGAGTTTAATTAACCTGCTACGAGCTGATAGACTATAATCTTTGAGGGAGCTATTATTAGCCTTATTTAGTAATATTATTCTTTACCTTTAATTGAAATAATATTTAGTAAAGTAGTCTACCTACTCCGCTTTAAAAGGTATAAATTTCTCTTCGATCTACGAAACTATATTTTCTTGTATGCTCCTAAATTGGCAATATAGAATAGACTAAGTCCGTTCGAATTCTATAATATTAGAGGAATAGACTATATACTATTATACAAAGAATAGTATAGACTTTGTATTAGTAATTTTATTTAGTAAGGGGTCGAATTCCGCTTTAGTTCTAATAGTTATTATAACCCGGGTATTGCGCCGTTTTAAATCTTTAAGATCGTTTTTATTACGTCACTCCCTGTTATAATTTAGCTATACTACCTAATCTTTTTTAAAGTGGTTAATAACGTTACAATTAATGTACTATATATAATATTGTTGTTGTATATTAAGGAAGGTTTTATCGATCGCGCTAATAAACTAGGGGTTACCGTCGGTTATAACTACCGTAGGGTAAAGGATCTTGAACTTATTAGCTGCTTCTTTAATATATTAGATTAAGAAGCTAAACCCTTCCTCCCTTTCGTTATTAAATATTATTTAAAAGATTAGTATAAAGGTTCTCTTTAGGGTAAGGATTATTCCTTAAATATAGGGGAGATAGTAACGGTTGGTTTTATACGTAGCGTTGATTAGGATAGTATATAGGAATTTTATTTATATCCGGCGTTGGTGGTTAGTTAATTAGAATGCGTAGCGCAATATATCTTTATCCTTATCCTTACCCTCAAAGTTTAAATAGATATATTAGAGAGCTTTATTCTAGAAATTATTATTTAACCGCTTAATAAATAATTATATATTATTGTACCCCTACTTTATATTACGCTATACCGCCTGTCGTATATTATCGAGGTTGTTGTAATTATAAGCAATTTTAGGGAATTTTTTTTTTATTGTAGTAAGGATTATCCGTATTGTAAAGTCCCGTTGTAATGAGAGGTTACTAAGGAAGCGATTCGCTTCCGGGTTAACTTTATAATCCTATACTTTAGTACGAAATATAATGTAGCCTTTTAATATATATAATGGAGGGTAGCCTTTACATATTATGTTTATAGCCTAAGCAATCTACTTCTACCTTATACGCTTCTTAATTTGGAGTACTACTCTAAAGGGATAGTAGCGCGCCTTTTTTTATAATATAGACTATTACTTTAAATGCTCGTTAGTAACGATTAATAGGCGGTAATTTATATAATTGTAGCGGTATACCTATTTAATAACGGTCCTATCTTCTTCGTAGCCTGGCTTCTTAAACTTTTAAGTACGTTGGGTAATTATACTAAATCGGTAACGATAGTAAAGATTAATAAAGTAAGTAAATAATTTATTATAATTACTAATAGGGTTGAGAGAAAAGAAGGGATTATTTATTGGGATAGACTAAGTAATAGAAGGGTCGAAGGTATCGTTAGAGGCGAAGGTCTCGATTAAGGAGTATAATATACAACGGGGGCGCTAGGCACCCAATATACGAGGGTACTTACTAAAAGAGGGTATTTACAATAATTAATTAATATAAATATTAATTAAATGTAACGACTTTACGTACGTTGAGGGTATTGTTAATATGTGTAGAGTGCTAGTATGTGTGTGGATTATTGGAGTACTAGCGCTAATTAGTGGTGCAGCTGTGTACAAAGTGTTGGTGCAACTGGCTGTGTGAAAAAGAGTGAAAGAAATGATTAAGGTAGAGCGATGTTGCGTGTATTGAAAAGACGAAATTTTACGGGTAAAAACGGGATTTACAATATCAGGTATTATCAGCTGAACCGCCCCATTTTTTTAGTGGGGGTACGTGTCTGTAAGTTTTTGGTGCGTGTCGGCAAGTTAACTCATTTAAAAGCTCTAGTTCTGAAGAGAGTAACGTTAACTCAGAAAGTTTATTAGAGAGGGAGGAGAGGAATAAAGTTGATAATATTTCGATAGCCGCCTCTCTTATTACCTCCTCTCTTACCCTTTACTTTCGTACCCTCGCTTCCCAATATCTCCCTAGTTTATTATTTTTATTATTATTAGCTACTTCGATACAACTACGTACCTTATGTTACAGGCATTACTGCTATGTTCCTATATATAAATATAGGGTACTATACTACATTAGTACAGTCAACTGTACAGCTGCCTAAGTACAGTACAATAATTACGTACACCCGTACTATAGTCCGTGTTCTGGATCTACACACGGCGTGCCTTATATAGTTCTCGTACGCGCACAGGATTCTGTTCCTATTCCTTATACAATAATTAAAGTCTTACCTTAGTACTTGCTCGCGCCCTGTAATACTTTATTGTACCTACCTTCGTATTAAAGTATAATAAGTAATTTCGGTCGAACTAAGCTTAATAGAGGTTAATATAATAATTTGGTTTACGTAAAATTCACTCTTTAGCGATCTACATAATCGCTAGCATCGAGCTGAGAGCTCTAAATATTAATATTGATAATCGACATTAATTCTAGACGAGTAAATAAATACTCAAAATAACGAGGGCACATTTATCGTATCGTACAATATGGTAAAGAACATCTCTTTCTTTATTTTTATTATTAATAAATTGTCAATTAGTCGTTATTTAAACAGGATATTTAGTAATACAAATTATAATAGTGACAGTCAAATTAACCTTGCTATAATATTTCCTTTATTATTCGAAGGTTTTGGTACGTTATTTGCAATTTATATTAATAATTCTAATATTAGCCTTCGGGTCTTACCTAATTTTATAAATGAAGTTAAAGGGTACGAAGAAGTTATAAAGCTTCTATATTATTTTAATACAAAGATTAAACGGTTCGACGAAAACGTTATAGCCGAGTAGAAGAAGTTTAGAGACTACGAGTATAATACCGAAGCTTATATTTAAAAGACCGGCTAGGAGATGGGAGTAATTACCGGCCGTATTGATAAGTTTGAGAGTATTAAAAAATAGTTCGTAGATCAATTGAAGGTCCTTCAGAACTAATATAATTAGGTTCTCAAAGATAATACCTCCCTAGAGTATAGGTTAGTTATTATTGAGAAAGAGAAGGCTATTTATAAGAATAATATAATTAATGTCATGGCTCAGCTAGACGGGTTATGTCTTGGCAGAGCACTGCACTAGAATGTATTGTACGGATACGATTGAGTTGATTGGTTGTAGATTAGATGAGGAAGAGTGGGCTATAGCGGGTCCGGCTCTAGGAGTATATTTCCTAGCCCGAGCTACGCGTACAACTCTTACCTTTTATTTTACTCTTTAGTTGTAAATTCTATATTGAACGTTAATAATGCTGTAGTATTGCTTCGCTCGTTACGTGCTCTTATACTATTTACAATTCATTTCTCTCTATTGGGGACGGTATTAAATATTCTACTTGAAAGAAGAGATCGAGATAAAAGCTACGACGTAGTAACGTAGCGATTAACGATTAGAATTAACGATAGTGTAAGATATAGACCGGATATTTAGTATATTACGATCCCCCTACCTTTTCAATAGAAAAGAGACCTCCGAAAAAGAGTAGAAACAATTACTGATTAGGTCGCTAATTATTGAATATTTTGAAGCTTTAAGGAAAACGTTCTGCTACGATAGCCTACGATAATATTAAGGTTATATAATTGCACCGCGTTTATTTCGACCCTAATATCCTCAAGAAATATATACCGAAGGACGGTAAATTACCCCCCTCCGAGGTTTAATATAAACCCCTTAATTCTAACGATTTTTACAGCCCTAAATTATTAGGGAATTGTATTTTTTATTATTAATGCTAGTAATAACGATAATAAATTCGACCTATTGCGCTTCGCTCCCGAACAATTGTATAATTATTATTTTAATTAGGTTTAGTTTATGGTTTGCTATATTTATCATTTCGTTAATAAGGAGGTTTTTATTCAGGATTTAAAAGAGTACTTTATTAGCCTCCTTAAATATTTATATTATAATAATAACGTTTTTATACTATTTACCCCTATAATAGCCGAAAGTAAGGGTAATATTAAAGTTAAGTCCTTTGATAGTCCCATAATTTATAAATAATTTATTACTCTAATTGAAGCGTCCCCTAAGGTTATATTTTTAGAAATACGTATCCGTACCGCTTCCCTTATAGTTACTATTAAATAATTTCATAATTTCATTAAATTATATAATTAAATTAATAAGGACTTTTAAGTTATAGAGAGTTAGGCCGACCGTTTCGGTATTATCGTCGCCGATTTATTTAAGAAGGTCGCTAATAATAACCCCGACCCTCTGGTTAATTAGTCCTTCTATTCTTCTAACGCTAGATTTTAATAGGCGTTCGTAGAGAATTAACGCTTCAAAAAAAATAATAAATATTTATTAGCCTCTTTAAAAATTGAACTAAACGCTACTAGAAAGACTATTTTAGGTAGTAGAAACTTTAACGATTCCAATAAGGATTCTAATAAGTCCGGAGGTTTTAGAGAATTAAAGAACAGCGCCCCCTATACTAACCTTAGCGGTTACTTTTAATTTAGTACTTTTAGTACTATTATTACTATTTAATTTTCAGATAATAATAGTCGGTAAAGGAGGAGAGCGCTAGTAAATTCTATAATAATAAAAAGAGAATAAGGTTATTTTTAATGTATAATACTATTAAATCAAAATTTAATTCGAAATTAACATCAATTGTTTTAATAATAATTACTAAAAGTTCGAATATATTATTAACTACCTTATAGGTAAAACCGCCCAAGTTTTATTCCTATATTTGAATCCTAATTACTTTAATTATTTAATTAATTTTAATAAACTCCTAAAATACCTCTAGGATAAATACTATAACCATAGTACGTACAAGAAAGTTTTTACGGAATTTAATAATTCAAAAATAAAATATAGGAAGCGCTTTTAAATTTTTTAAAAATACTTTCTAACGTTTAATAGGCTAATACTATTATTTATATAATTAGTAGAAAAGCAGCCTTCGTTGTAAAATTATTAAAGAGTTCTATTACATGGTAGAATTAACCTATTTAGATTTATTAAAGTAGTTTAAGGATTATATCCTCCTATTTAATTCCTTTAACAAAGGTAATTATATAGATGCTTAAAAGAACTATCAATACAAGGGTAAATAAAATCTTTATTGTACTACTAATTCCTCGAAGGACGTTATTATTCCTAACCTTATTATAAAAATTAAAGTTTTTAAGTACCCTACTCCCGAAAAAATATACGAATTTAATCACGAGGGTTATTACTTTTCTTACTATAAGAAGGGATATATAAATAGTAAATACCCCTATAAAGAAAAGTTTACTAAATAATTCAACGCCTACTTGAATACAATTATTAATACTATTTCGAGTAAAGATTCCTCTAGTATTAAAGAGTCAATCGATATACCAATTTCCAACGAGGAATCCTTTTCCTCGAATATAGAGGATAATGTTATTAAGGGAATTTAATCACTTTAGGACAAAATTCCCCTTAGGGTATATTGACTAATATTATTAATATATAGTATTTAAATTTCAACCTTTATAATTACTTTAGTAGAGGGTCCTCCTTTCTTATTACATATAGTATAATTCTCAATAGAACTGTTATTACTACTTTTAATACCTTTATCGATACTAGAGCTAATACTTATATTATTATAAACCTCTTTTATATTCTAAAATTACGAAAGTTGTTAAAATAATTTATTTATAATAATTTTAACTTTAGATATATTACCCCCTATAAGAAAGTTAAGCCCGACTCTTTTGAGGTCGCCCTTAAAGGGTATATTAAAATCTAAAATTATAAAGTCTTCGATTAATAAATTATTATACTCCTAAAATTAAAATGTAATATAATTATCGGAAATATATAGTTGGCCTAGAATGATGTTTTTATTAATTTTACCTATTTATATTTATTGTTCCTTATATCCTAGAAGTAAGACTTCTTTTATAATATTAAAACTAGGAAGGGTAAAGATTTTAAATTTATTAAATACCATAACTTTTAAAAGGACATTAAAGCCCGGGAATTATTAATATAAAAGGAGAATAAACGGTAGTACGACGGCTATAATAATTCCTGAATAGTCCTATTTGAAATTATAGAATTAGAATACCCTCTATTTATAGAATTATTTAATCCTATTCCTTTATAGCGACTTTTTTTCAATCTTATAGTATCGGTTAACCTAATTCCTTTCTTTAGATATAATCCAACGTTATTTCAATTGTATAGACCGGCAGTTTTTCGAATGGATTAATAAAATATTACTAGAACCCGAAGAGCTCCCCCGAGTATTCCTGTCATAGTATGGCTAGACAGGTTCCCAGAGGACTGGGCACTAGGCAATAGGGGCCCAGCACAGGGCACACAGACACACCGGATGGAAGGAGGCTGATGTTCTTATCGATAAGATAGTTGGATTGGGAAGGCGGAGACGAGTGGCAGTACTGGCTTATATGCCTAGAACCGCGATGCCCTTATTTGCCAGCTTCTTCTCCTCTTTACACTTAATATTACTTTGATTTGTGGCTTCTAGTCTTGTTGTCTTTATCACTGGTAGGATCACGCTTTCACAATTCCTCTATTAAGTCTGGCCTAAATTGATTTAAAATTTATATTTATTATACAATATATAGGGTTACTATTAATTAAAATATGGTATTTACTCCGCGGGCACCCGGGTCGTCTTATACGAGCACCCAACCTTATACGGGCACCCAGCGGGTTAGGGTTTAACGTGTAGATTTCTTTTTTTCAACCCTTCAATACTATTAGATAGTAACCATACAATTGCATTTCTATATAAACGGTACCTAGCCCAATTAACTAGTAGAACCCCTATTCACTCGCACTTACACTCAATGCCCAGATCTTAGACTTAGTGATTTTAAACCTTCTTTTTACTCTTTCTTTACGACCAGACCAACTGTAAACACCAGAATAGGCTAGAATCAACCATACGTACGCGGATATTAATCGTATCAATCATACAAAGTATTTACTAACCTTTTTAAAGATTTAGAGCTACGCAAAGATTATAGCGCCGACGATTACGCCTATCGACTTTACCCGCATTAAAGATAGTAATAGTAATTGTTGGAGGCACGTGACTCTGGGCACCATTCACCCTCGCATGGCCTCCCCTCGCTAGTCTTTAGCCCTCCAGACCTCTCTACAGATTCTTTCTCTTTCTAGCAACTCAATACACACATCAACTACTTCATTTCGTTGCCTTGTGCGTCGCACAGTAATGCTACTAGTTTAGTTAATAACGAAGAGGAGGAGTAGGAAGGCTTCTCTAACGATAATAGCGATCCTTCAATATATAACTAGTTAGCCGACCCCGACAGCGAACCCGAGGATGAGCTCTTTGATTATAGAGATAGAATTATTAATCTACCCTCTAGTACTATACCTCCCGCAGTTACGATTAAAGCTCTTTATAAAGTTATTAACAAAAAGGCGAAGCTTTACGGATTTGTAATCAATTGTATATAAGGCCGTAGTAAGCTTAGAGCTACTATTAAAGACTATATACGATATTATATTATTTATAACCGCTATAGTAAATCCCGGGAATCTATAACAATTATTCGAAAGATAGCCTTACGTAAGTATAAGTATAAATAGAAAGCGTTTATAAATAAAGATACTAAAGGCGATAGTCTTTAGTACCTTCGCCTATATTCTAACCCAAACTTCCAAGTTTATAACTACGGCCAGTCTTAGCACTTATTTGCCCACCCCCAATACCGTAAGATAAAGTTAGAAATAATTAAAAAGATTAACGATACTTCTAAGCTTAATACTATATAAATTCGGGAAATTACCGCTATAGTACGAAAAGACTTTCTAGGCTCTATATATACGAAAACCGATATTATAACGTATATATATATATTCGCCGCCGGAATCTTGATAGCTATACCCCTACTAGTACTTTAAATAAGTCTTTTAACAATAATAATATTAAATATATTAAAAAGATGGATCTAGATAATAACGAGCGGTTATTGGGCCTTATCTTTACCTTCCTAATTTGTATAGATATAACTAAAATATTTCCTAAGGTTATAATAATCGACAATACGTATAATACTAACCGGTTTTATTATCCCTTTTACTAGGTTTTAGACGTTTTATCCGTTGGCTCTATATTTAATTGTATCTTTAGTATTATTAATAATAAGAAGGAGGAGGCCTTTAACTTCTTAATTAAAGCTATTAAAGAGCTAGGATCCTACTATAAACTACTTTTACTGACTATTATTATTATAAGTAAATATAAAGAAATAAAGTAAGCTTTAAGTAGAATATTCCCTAATACCTAATAGTAATTCTATTTATTTTATATTATTAAGAATGTTCTTTTTAATACTAAGAAAAAATAGAAGAAGTAAAAGAAGGTTAATAATAATAATTATAACTTTAAGGATAAGGAGGGTAAAGATAAGTAGGAGAATCCAATTTCCTTCGATGTAATTGATTAGGGGATTTATTTATTTATACGAACTAGTAGTACTCCGGGCAAATTAATTACTAATTCTAACTCTAGCTTTTAAATTAGTATTAAGATTACTAATAATCCTTATAGTATTGTAGCTATATTTAAATTTATAATGTACGTTAGTACTAAATTAGAGTTCTAGGTAGTTTGGGGGAGGTTGAAAAAGTAATTTAAAAGTTAAATACTAGTTCTTCGATATATCTAGAAGAATTGGCTTTCTATTAGAGATTAATGGGTATACTATTACATTAAGAAGTACAAGAACTTTAGGATTAGAATTACATTACTAATTAAATTAAGTAACCTTAATATTAAGAATTACTTTCTCAATAGCAATAGTAATATCTATAAACTTATTGTAATTATTATAGAGATGGCTGCCAATTAATACCAAACTTTCAAAAAGAAGGTTGCAAAATAGTAAACACGCTAGTAATAATAGTATATCGATTATATATATTTAGGAAAGCTACTACTATAAATTAATTACGTTGCCTTGGAATTGATTAATTGTAAATACCGTTAAGTAAAAAAGTATATACTAACCGATTAATATAGAGACCCGCCTACGCTCGTACCTTATAATAAGGATTATAGTATTACTACCGAATATAAATTATTATACCGCCATATTATTTTTGATAGGGTAGTTATAAAGAAGGTACTAAAATTTACCTATATATATCCGCACTAGTATTATAAGGAATTATTCGTATATTGAATCTACTATTTTAATATTTATTTATATATAGTTACTAACTAGTATAATTTAATAGGATGCTTACGATTTCTACCTTCGCCTTCGAGACCCCCGGATTGTACTTATAAAGAGAGGCCAACCTAAGAACTCTACTAAATTTATCCTTAATGAGTATACCTTTCCTATAAAGTAGAAGACTCCCAAATAGGCTATACTAACCTTAAAGAGTAAAAGAGGAAGTAATAAGGTTCAACCTATTAAATAGAATAACCGTAATAACCTCGCTCGCCTATGGCCTAATATACAATATAAATTATCTTACTAGGAAAGTAATAATATTGACGAGCTTATTCCCAGCTCTACTATTACTAAATACAAGCGTATACAAGAGCCGGTCAATTCTAATGCTTCTAATTATAGTAGTAAATCGGATATAGTATTTAAAAGTAATTTAAAATTAGAACTAATATTAAATTGTATTTAAATAGCTATACTAAATACTTTTATAGAATTAGAGTTAGAGTTGGAGTCGATATAACTCCTACTTCTAGAATTCCTACCTCTTAAACTCTTACCCTTCGAACTCGCTCTAATACTCAATTTTAGTCCCTCTTTAGAACTAAATTTATAATTAGAATTCTTGCCCTCTATATAGCCAATACCCTCCCTAGGGCCTATACTAGAATTAGAATTAGAGCTAGAATTATAGTTATTTCTAGATCGATAGTAGTTATTTTTAGAAATACCCTCAAAAGAACTAAAGCTAGTACTATAGTTAGAATTAGTATTAAACTCTATTAAAGTAGCCGTACTAGTAACAAACTCCCTAATTAAGTAAGTAGTTAAATATAAGAGAGAGAGAGCTCAATTGGGCTTACTAATACTTAAAAAAACAAAATAAGTAGAGGTAGTTAGAAAGTAGTAGTAGAGGTAGTTATTTAAAGTATATAGATGAATGCTATAAACTTTATTGCCTTATATTAAAAACATTACGTACTATAGAAATCTCTATGCAAAACTATATTACTGGATATTACTATTATTTTTTTGGGGTAGATGTAACACTATGGAATTTACCATGTAAGCGCTAATTTGCGTAAAATAAGTAGTTAATTCGGGTGCCCGTATAAGGTTGGGTGCCCGTGTAAGACGACCCGGGTGCCCGCGGAGTAAATGCCTAAAATATAATTGGGGATAGATTAAAGATTGCCCGGCGGATTTAGCCTTTATTAATACGGACCCCTTCTACAAGATAGTAAAAAAGACCTATATTAGTATAATTAATCTTTATAAATTGGACCAATTTATTGAGGAACAATATATTACCCTTTATAGTTTATTGGAAATCAACGAAGTAGAATTATAATAATAAATCCTTAAAGAAGTCCTAGATTATTATTATAATTTCTTTGAAGTTTTTAATAAAGTTTAGTCGGATACCCTCCCGGACTTACGCCCTAATATCAGTTACTATATCCCTTTGAATAAGTGCGCCCGTCCCGAGGACTTTAATTCTAGTCCCTTATATAAAATATTATTTAAAGAATTAGAAGTTTATAGAAATTATATTGCTAAAAATATAAATAAAGGGTTTATTAAATCTAATATTGTACTTTGGACTACGCTAATTCTATTCGTACCTAAAGCTAATAGAGGATTCTGCTTCTACGTAGATTATTATTCGTCTATCTAAAGTTAAAATATTTATAAAGATTAATATTCGGTAAATTTTCTATTATATTCGAATATTTTTAATAATAAAGATTTATAGACCTTCTATACTCGCTACGGTACTTACAAATATAAAATCCTACCCTTTAAGCTAATAGATAACTTAATAATATTTTAATAGCTTATTAATAAAAGTCTGATAGGCTACTTTAATAATTTCTCTAGCGCCTATATTAACAATACTCTAATCTTCTCTAAGATAAAGGAAGAATATAGAATCTATATTAAGAAAGTATTAGAGCACTTTTAGCATACCGGACTTTAATTTAATGTTAAAAAATGCGAATTTTATATTATATCTACTAAATTCCTAGGTTTTATTATTTCAACCGAAGGAATACTGTAGACCCCGAAAAGGTTATTATAACTCGGAATTAGAAGGAACTATTAATATTAAGGGAGTATAATCCTTTATCGGATTTTGTAATTTTTATTATAAATTTGTAAGAGAATGCGGCTATATAGCCCCCCTTTTACCCATTTAATTAAAAAGGATACTCCTTTCTAATAGATTAAAAATTATTAGGCCTCCTTTAATAAATTGAAAGATCGATTATGAAAGGTACTTATCCTCGCCTATTTTTACTATTAAAAACCTATTTAAATAGAAATCGACGCCTTTAACGGAGTTTGTATAGGCGTTTTACCTTATATACAACCGAACAATAATAATTAGCACCCAATAGTCTTTTTCTCCGAAACTATATTGCTGGTAGAAATAAATTATATTATGTATAATACAAAATTGCTTACTATCATAAAAGCCCTAGCGATTTAGCGAATTGAATTAATTGGTATTTACTTATTTATTATAATTACCGACTATTAAACCTTAAAGCACTTTTCTACTAAACTATTTCTTAATTCTCAATAGGCTGGATAAGTAGACTTGATATCTTAATATACTTTTATATTTATTTGTTGGCCCGGGAAGGAAAATATAGTAATTAATACCCTTTTAAAAACAATTAGAGGACTTCTAAATAATTAAAGATAAAAAGGAGGATTAGCATACGTTACAATTATTCTATTAAGAAAGGGAAGGAGTATATTTATTCGCCGGCAATAAAGGAAATATATCGGTTAGCGATATTAAAAGCTTTATAGCCGAACTGTAGTTATTAGACAATAAAAAGGAATTACTAATACTATCTAGTATAGATTTAATTAACGCCCTCTTAAAAGTAAATTAGGAGGTCCCTTCCTTATTTATTTATTATTTTAAAATAAAAGGTAGCGATATAGAGTTCCCTTTATATAATTACGGACTATTATTTAAGGAAGGGAATTGCCTAGTAGTCCTAAAAGGGGACTTCCGCCGAATATTTATTTATATAATTTATATCCATTTAATTACCGGCTACCCTAGTAGAAATAAAGCCTAACGTTTTATATTCCAATAATATTAGTAGGCTAATATATTTAGTAATATCGACCGTTTTGTTGATAACTATTAAACTTATAAGGAGACCTCAGGGTCGGAGGTGAAGTCGATCGGGCTGGGATAGTTGTAATTAGAGGAAGCTATCTTAAACAATATTATTATAGGGAGGGAAGAAGGTAGGAGGGAGTTAGGAAGGGACGCTGTAGGGAGGATTATATAGATAGAGGGGATAGCCCTTGCGCTATTGCAAATAGGGGTAGAGCTGAGGGTTAGGAAGTGAAGGGACGGGGCGGAGGTAAATGTAAATAGGAGCGATAAGGCGGAGGGGTAGGGACGTAGATGGGAAGATAGGACGGAGAAGAGGGAGGAAGGCGGAGGAAGGGGCGGTAAAGGTTAAGACGGAGAAGCGGCGAAGGAAGGCGACGTCCCTAATTACATCCTTATTATTCTTATTGTTCTAGTAACATCGTCTTCCGGGTAGCCCGGCAGAATTTACTGAAGCGCAGCTGTTAGAGGTCTAGAGCTGGATTATTCTAAGTAAATTTCAAAATTTGGCGGCCTACTGCGAGTGCAAAGCTGGATTATTCTTAGTAAATGCTAAAATTTGGCGGTCTAGTATAAGTACAATGCTGGATTTTTCTAAGTAAGTTAAAGTTGGATTACTCTTAGTAAAAGCCCAATATTTTGGCGGCCTACTGCGAGTGTAATGCTGGATTCGTTTAAATTGTTATAAAAAAAAAAAAAAAAAATGGAGGTCAGGACTTATAGAGCAGACCCCACCCTAATGCCTCATAGAAGCCGAACCTGAAGCTTTCCGTCTACAGTACCCGAGGGATAGCCTGAGACTTATATACGCTTTAATTTTACGCTAATACGAATATTACTAGCGATTCTATTTAGAATTCGGCTATATACTATTACTACTTAGATTTTTATAAGTAATTTACCCCTAGTATAGTCTAATTGGATAATCTTCTGCTTACTTCCTTATTGGTTTAATTTTATAGTTTTGGGTTTTATAATATAATATAGCGCTTTATTTTAAGTTACGCAGCTATTTTATCTTAGGGTATAATTAGTCGGTCGGTCGGTCGGTCGGTCGGTTAGGTTATTCTATAATGAGATTAGTAGGGTTATTAAATTTAGAAGTCGGTAGTATTTAAATTAGTAGTTTTTAAAAAAATTTTTTACTTATTTAAATGCGAATCTAGAGGGTCGAAGAGCGGTCTAGAGAGTTGAATATTGAGTCTAGGGAATCGAGGATTTCTAGGAAGGGAGGCCAGTCCGGACTAGTCCTACAGGTAGAAGTATAGTTTACCCTCACCTAAGTTATAGAACTATTATAATTAATTGTTATATAGGATTAGTAATAGAATTTATAGGAGTATAGCTTATATAATAAAGTTTACTACGAAATTGTAATAATAAGTAGAATAGTAATACTAGATATAATATTAAGAAGTAAATAAGAATAGTAATACTAGAAATAGTATTGAAATATAAATAAAAGTAGTAATATTAGGGATAGTATTGCGAATAGTATTGAGAAATAAAAAAGAGTAGTAATATTAGAAATAGTATTAAGATGTGAATAAAAGTAGTAATATTGGAAGTGGTAATAAAATACTTATTCCATCCTATTATATATTCTACTATATATTTCTTATATTAATAATAGTTATCCTATTTACTAACTTTATACTCTAGTAACTTCCCTATTGTATAATTAGAATTTTAATACCTTTTCTTACTATCAACTACTAATGCTAGTATATTAATTATATTTAAGGATGATAATTTAGAATTCGAAGAGCGTTTGAAGGATATATTGAAGGAAGAGGAAGAGCGCTGCAATTTAGTCGTTATTAAGCGCCAAGAGACTATAATTGGCTAGGTTGGTATTAAAATAGCTTCGTTAAGTAAAGATAAACCTACTTACTAGAAGAAGAAAAAGGCTACGAATCTTCCGAATATCCTAATCCGCTTAAAATAATATATTAAACTACGTACTTTTAGAAACATACCGACTAATAGTACTTTAGGGGTAGATAACCTATTTAATTCCTGTAAGTTACGTATCTATTAAGATCTTTAAGTTATTTAGGGTTAGTATAAATAACCGATAGTTAAGTATCAAGGCGGTTGTCCGTAGATATAAATATAAAAGTTAAGAAGTATATAATTATATATAGTACACGGGTTTATTTATAGTATAAATGAAGATATATAAACGGGTTGAGAGTAAGATAGTAAGTGTTGGTATTTATGCCCGAAGGT
>NW_009799102.1:3002472-3023195 GCF_000213175.1 Neurospora tetrasperma FGSC 2508
GTAAAAAATTGGGTATTATCGACATACTAGTAATTAAATAAATATCCTTATTTTTCTCCTTATTATGTTTATTATTATTATCCTCCTTATTCTCTTTAAAAAGGTCGGTTAGGCCGCTTGAACGAATAAAGGCCGAAAGGCCGAGGAACCTTTAAAATTGCTAGTAATAGCGGTATCTAATTCCTTCTTCTTCTTTTCCTACTCTTAGAATTACTTTAGTACTTTAAAGTAATATTTTATATTCCTCTCTAGCGTAGTAAAACGAACTTCGACGACGGATTGATTAGGGTAGTTAATTAGGGCGGAAATAGGGAGGGCTGGGGGGATAGTATAACTAGTGAAGGGGGGAGGGGGGGTAAAGAGAGAGTAGCTGGGAGGGAGGTTTTCCTCGTGGGCGAGGGCCGGGGCCGGGGGGGCGAAGGCCGGGGGGGTAATAAAAGTTTCGAAAGTTGGAGGGATAGGGCCGGGGATAAGAGAAGTAGGGTAATGAATTTTACTATTGCGGATATAAGGGATAATAGGAGTCTTACGCCCGAAGATAAAGTCGATAAAATTATTATAGTATTATATAAATTATTGTTATTGAAAAGAAGATGTAAAAAAGGAAAGAAAAAAAAGAATTAAAAAAAGAAAAAGATTTACGGGGGGATAATACTAGCCTTTTCTAAACGAATCATAGGGCTAATAGTATCGAAGATATTATTATAATATTTACGTATAGTACTATTATTATTAATATTTCTAATCTCCTGTAGCGCCCAATATATTATATATATCTAATAATTTTGAGAGGGTATTTGAACGTTGTGACAATAATGTGTCTTGATTGAATATATGTAAAGTGATGATTTAGAAAAGAATCTAGAGCAGGAAGTTTGCGTGCGGTCGATTAACCTTAAAGGCACGCAAGCCTTATCTAATCTACAGACCCACATCCGTAGGCGGGCTCCCGTAGGAGCGGTTCATTCAATTGAACCCGACCGACTAGTTCATCCAATCAGCTAATCTAATATATAATAATACCAGTAATACTATTCCGGTATCAAATCCCGGCCGCCAAAACGAAATACTACTATCCTTAGTAGTTAAATTAATATATATATACGAATCCCTTCAATTCTTCCTTGGCCTTAAGTTCCTACTGTAAATCTAACGAATTAGTACTAGTATTGCACAGGGAGCTAACTCATCTTACTCAAAGTAGACCTTCCTTCCCTTTCTAGTTTTGACCTTCTGTAGGCTACCTAAACGTTCCTAATATTCTACTATAAGCTTTTAGGCGTTCCCTATTTCCTTCTCGGGCAAGTATTTATTACAATAATAATTATAACCGGTCTATTTTACTAAATACTTCTAACCCCCATTCTTCTTATCCTCCATATAGTTTTGGATTATATTTATTTCGTACTCTCTATTTTTATTATCGGAGTTTCGTTAACTATCCTTAATTAGGCCCGGAGGAGGCTGAGTTTTACCGAAAGGGTCGTTACCCCTTCGACCCGATTTAAAGTGGGCAACGGAAATAATTAAATAAATACCGACTATCTTAGGAGGGAGGTCTAGCTAGTAAACTAATTTACCAATACGCAGTAATATTATAAACGGTCTAGCGTATTACTACGAGAATTTACGTAAAGGATATCCCGGTAGATAGTATCCTTTATACAATTTAAGGAATACTTTATTTCCGATTATAAATAACGTCTATTGGTAATACCTATTATATTATTTCTTTACCTTAGCCGCTACAAATACTATAGCTAACTATACGTCTTCTTTTAATCCGTCTCTCAAAGCTAAATATTCTTCTATTAAACGCGGGGTATTTTTCTTTATAATTACATTTAGTAACCTAAACGGTTTAAAATTAAAAAATTATTCGTAGTGTAATAATTTAATTAGATCGGAGTAGGAATTATTTATATTCTATTATAGGTTGGGGAGGATTTCTACCTAATTGGATTCGGGATTCGTAAAGTAATGAAAGTAGATTACAATTTCAACATTTTAATTACAGCGTTCTACTATACCATTGCCCTAGGGGTAGTAGGCAATAGTTATTAGAAGTCTAATTCCTATTACTACCCACATTCCTTTCTAGAGCCGTAAAGTAAATTTGCAATCTCTATTAAATATAATAATTCAAGGGAATCCCTAATTACTTAGAATTAGGTCTCTAGCTAATACCCGCCCCTAGTCTTCTACTATATAAGTATAGTATCCAGGTATAAACCGGCATCGCTTAAATATATAATATGATATTAATATTAGAGTATTAAAGAAATTGTACCCTAGTAAATACTATAGTATTCCCGACGCGGGTACGTTGGGTAAGTCGGTAATAGAATTAATTGTAATAATTCGTATCGGTAGGGTATATTTGGAATTAATTAATTAATAGTCTCCGATAATAGTCTTACAATCTATTTTATTAAATTAATAAATTAGGTAGTATTATATATAATGCTTAATAGTTTATATTTTTCTAATTATTATATATTTTCTAAGGTTGTATATTATACAGTCCATATTAAATAGTACTTCTCATTGTAAATTATATTAAATATAATTGCAATTATATTTCTAGGTATATATAGTCGCTTCGATTTATCTATTTGATTAATATTATATAGTAATTTATTTATAATTTCGAATAGGTACCTAATAAAGGAAATAGCGCTATTGACCTCGGTAGTACGTAAATAGTTTTATAGTTCGATTATAATCGGCCTAAATTTAATATTTAATTTATAACCGTCCTCAAAGCTACGTCTAATAGTAGGTTCTATTTATACTTCTATTCTTATAAATTAAACTTCGTTTAATATTAATATTTTGTCCAACCTCCCATCCTAATTTTTCTTAGCTAGTAAATAATTTAAAGTATCTGGGACGAAGTTTAGCTTACTTATAATATAGTAAATTTAGAAATTATATTAGGATAGGTAAATAGAGGCGTTAATTAAACGTTAATTACCCCGATCTATAGAGGACGTATTGAATATAATCTATTTGTAAATACCCTTAGTAACCATATAATCGGTAAATATAATAATGGGAAAATTACAAGAATAAATAAGGGTACGGAGTCGCTTAACTACCTAAACTAAATATACTATTTCTATTTCGGAGGGGCCGTAGTGTATTTTAACTTTACCAAGTACTTTATGAAGGAATATAATAGGGAGGATTTAATTTGCTAAAATTATAGTTCTTAATAATTGAGAGTACTTATTTTTTAAATAGTATAGTATTACGCTATAACCCCGTTCTAAGAATTTATCGATTTGTATAAAGGCTTATTTATTAGGGTCCAAATAATATAGCTTTATATTATTATAAATAGCTCTCTAAACTATTTTAAATATTTATATTTTATTACCCGTAAGTATATAAATAATTTTAGCATAATAATTAGCTCGCTTAATCGGATTACCCGCTACTATTATTCTTAATTTTTGCCCTTTAATAAAAAGTATAACCTTCTTCTCCTATAGGGGTTCAATAAACTTAGCGTAGTATAGGATAAAATGCCGGATAAATCCTAATACGCTTATATATCTCTTTAACGACTTTAGGGTATTAGGAAACTCTAAATTCCTAAACGCAATTATTCTTTCATCGGTAGTTAATAGTCTTAAAATATCCACCTTAAAGCCTAGCAACTCCATATTTAAGTAGGCAATAAATAATTTCTTCGGAAATAATATAATATTCTTTAATACGAACCAGCCAAAAATTTACTCAAAATATTTCAAATATTCCCCTACCGTATTAGAAAAAATAACAATATTATCGATAAATACGTAATAAAACGTAGAGAAGGCTACTAATAGTTAATCCATAAACCTTTATATATATACTGGAGAATTTCAGTAACTTATTAGAACTATATTAGGCTACTCCAAACCTTATAGGCTAATTAGGGTAAACCGATTTCGGTACTATAGCTAGACGTTAAATTAATAGAAGAAGGCTATTATATTAATAATAATAATAAAACCTTTTCCCTTGAGGAATATAATAACTTCGGATTAAAGAGGCAAAAGGTAATTATTAGGGACTATTACTTTATTTAATATACGAAGATCTATTATAATACAACCCTTCTATTATCCCTTAACAATACGTTATACTATAAAGATTAAGGAGGAAAAAGGCGTTATTCAATTAACCTAATCTATTTTACCTTATTCGTAAAGGGAGCTAAATATTTAATCTAATACTTCGCAATCCTTTTTACTTAGCGGGTACAAACGTACTTTAATATACTAATTCTACCACCCTTCTACTAATAGTATATATATTATATCTTTTTCTTTGATAGAAATAACGCCTCTTTCTTCCTATAAAGTAGGGTACTTACTAATAATATTTATAATTTTCTATATAAAAGCTAGATTCTAGCCGTATATATAGATACTATAACTAATAACCTTCTCGGGGAAATTATCGGAAGTTTTAAACCTAAATATTAAATATTTTTCTACGCTTACTTTTAGTAGTAAGCTTATCGCGTAGCTCGTTCCGTCCGCTTCTTCAATAACTTCTTATATTATATCTTCATCCTCGGCTACGAGTTCGGTAAGAATTTCCTCATCCATTATATTATTAATATAATTATATTTTCCTAGGGGATTTTTAACGCTAGGGAGTAGGAGATCGATACTATATTAATCCTTTTCTTCTCCTATATTAAAAGCTTTAATAATTAGGACCTCAAACTTACAATTGAAAAAAGTTTCTACTTACGTCATAGCTACTAAATTGGCGATTATTCCTTCCGAGAGCGCTAAATATCCACTATCAGTAGCTTCAATAATATTACCAACGTAGTATTTCTTTAGGATAACTAATATTCTATTAATAATATTACTAACAAATATTATTACTAGGGATTTTATATTTACTATTATATTAGCTATAGCAATATACTTTAAGTTTAATATAAAGCTCCTATCCTTAGGGAGGGGCTTATATTAAATTAGGATATATCCGGATTGGCCTAGTAAAATAATAGTCTTTTTAATAGTAATAACCTTTCGGAGGCATAGTTTGGAATTAGTTTGAGTAATAAAATCGATCTAAAAATTTTTAAGGTTCTAGAAAGTAATAATTTCTAATTTATAATCTATATTAGTACTATATAAGTATAGTAAATTGTTACTAAATAGAATATTCGGTTCCAATTTATATATTACCTATCCGCCTTTCATAAATTTTATTAAAGTAGGGTTACTATCCTTATTATAACCTTCTAGGTAGATCTTAAAGGTAGCCTATTTTAAAATATTTATTAACCTTCCGCCTACCCCTTTTACTTTTACCTATCGAAATTCAATAGTATATTCTAGCGTCTAAAGGAAATACCTTTTAAGAAAGGTCCTACTAGTACTAGGATTTATATATATTTCTATTATATTAATATTAGGCGATAATTTAGTATTAATACGTATATAAGTATAGTTAGAGATAGGGCTACTATTGATATCTATTATAGTAATTATATAACTAACTTCTTAAATTTTAATTAGGGCTATAGTTTTAATAGGAGTAAGGGTAAGGTAGGGGATGGGGGTCAGTTTTTCTCCCCTTAATCGACTTTCTTTAACTAACCGGTATATTTTTAAATGTTAAAATAATATATTACGCAATAAATAGAATTTTTTATAATAATTATACGTTCGTTATTTGGGTACTAAAGGTAATAGCGTTCCAAACTTTTTTACTTTAGAAGCCGGGGGTAATTCGCAATAGGTTTTATACTACTTCTTCCAATTTTTTATTTTAAAGTATTTCGAATATTTCCGGTATTTAATAGAGGAGTCTAAAACTATATATACTCTAACATTATCCAGTGCCTCCGAATCCGAGCTGCCTACGGAAGTAAATTCCTTAATATAATATACCTTCTTATACGCCTTTCGGTCGTAATTTATATTTCGGTCGCAACTATAATTGCAATTTTCGTAGTTATAGTCGCGGTACTAGCTTCGGTTACAGTTCTAATTTTAATAGCAATCGCAGTCCTAGCTTCGATCGCGGGTCCGTGTGCAATTTCGGTTACGGTTCCGGTTGCGACTCCGGTTTCGGTCGTAATTAGAATAGAATCGGAAGTCTAGTATAGTATTGGAATTAAATTGAAGAAATTAGTTATTAGGATCTGATCTAGCGGTAGCAAGGAATATTACCCTTAATTTAGTAATAAGCTACATATAGCTAGCAAGCGAATCTTCTTCGGCCGGGGCTCTCAAGGATTATTTAATATAAAGGTTTATATTAGACTAAATTTATATTATTATTCTATACAAATTTTTATTATTTTGAATTAGAGTATCTATTACTTTGGTATAGTATATTTACTATTCGACGAAGTATATAAGTACCCCTTCGTTATTAGTAATATTTCTTAGGTATATACGTCCTCATATAAACTTCGAAGTAATTATAGCCGAGTCGGGAATAAATCAGTTAATAAATTGGTCGAATAATTCGTATATACCTTTATCTTTCTATTCTATTTTAATATCGCTATGAATTTCTATAATCTATTAAATTCGGGCCGTACTAATTAAATAAGTATAAAATAGCCGAGTAAATTATTTATTTATTTTACTCTTTATTTAATATTAGCGAATACTAGATATGAATAATAATATTTATTTACGAGATATATAAACGTCCGTATACGAAATATATTTACCGTTAGTTATAATACTTTAATCTTTAGGATCGTTCCCATTTGGGTTAAATATTCCGACGTTTTTATATTTAATTTTTTCGAAGTTATTGTCATCGTTATTTTAATTATAACCGCAGCGTTTATTATTAAGAAACTTACTCCTTCTTTCTCCTCTTCTTAATAGGGAATCGTTGCTACCGCCTCTATTTATCGCGTAATAGGAATTACGACCTCCATAACTAGGAATACAGGGATTTCTACTTCCGTTACATTTATTACTATAATTATCTCCTCTATCGGATAGTGAATTTAAATCTCCTCCTCCTCCTCCTCCTAAACGAAGGTGTTTATTATTATTATAAATAGAATTAATATCGCTTAGTATTTAATCGGCGGGGATATTATCGGCGATCATAATTAGTTTAGTAGGTGATCCGTTTAATAAAAGATAAAGGTTGAAATTAGGTGCACAGAATTGATAAAATATTTATACTTTTATTTAAGCGGGTACCAATGTACTTCGGATATTACTTTATATTAGCGCGCCTTATAGGTTGGCGGCTTGAAGTAAGGTAAATTGAATCTAGGTTAAATTTATTATTATTTTTAATTTAAGGGGCATTAGGATTATTTTTAGCTTAATAATTTCGTTGATATTTTGGCCAGCCCTAGTAAGGGAGGCGTACTCTTAGAAAAGGTTAATAGGAAATAATATCTTTATATAAGGAGCGTGTTCAGGAATACTTTTTATAAACGGTTAGAAAGTCTAGGGTTTATTTTTTATAATAGTTTTAATTAAATAACTATATATTATATTCTTAAAGGGAATACTAAAAACGTAATTAGCCTTATTAATCGATATTTTAGTAAAAGGTTTGGACGGAACTTGAAGACCTTTATTATCTTTAGACTAAATGCGAATAGGGCTAGGAGGGGTATAAAAATTATTGGACAATCCTTTCAATACTTCTTCGCAAATTTCTTTTATTACCTTAAGTTAAACATCATTAATTTATCTAGTAACGTTTTCTATAATAATTTTAACCATTTCCTTTTATTAATTAACTAACCTCTTAATTATATTATTTAAAATTACTTCGAAGTATTTCTTCTATATACTAATTTATTCCTTCAAGGCGGTTTAAAAATTATTATTAATATTGCAACGCTATAATATATACGCCCCTTCGTTCTACTTATCTAATTAATCGATAAGGTTTCTAATTTTAATAGATTGTTCTACGAGTATATTATCGATTTTTACTACTTATCCGATAAGTAAGTTATCGATTTTCTTACAGTCTTTTTCCAAGGAGTTTTAGAAACTGATTAATTATAGGGTAATTTGATCAAATAGAATATTAATTTATTTATTGAATTTAGTATCGAGATATTCGATCGATTCCTTATTATTACTAAACTTAGCCAGTTTTACCGATAAAGTTTTATTTAAATTACTACAAAATAGACTTATAATTTTTAAATTTCACTTTATTCTTAAATACAATCCGGTATCCTTTAGTAATTTATAACAAAAATAACTTATAGAAGGGTATCGAATTTCTCGACGGGGGTCCGTAATAGGGGGAGTATAGACGTTATTCAATAGTAGTTTATTATAAGATTCGGTATTAATTATTACATAAGACTCGTTTTAATTATAATTTTATTCGGATTTATAAAGGTTAACCTCGCTCTCAATATATTCGATATTATTATTTATACTGCAAATATACTCGTTCTAGATATTTAATATATCCGCTAAATTATTGTAGTAGCGTTACCTCCGAAGGTTTGGGGGGTTCAAACCGACTTCGGAAGTAGGGAGGATATTTCAGAAATCCAATATAAGGTCATTAGACTCAACGAATAAATTAAATATATTAATAGCTAAAGTACATTAAATAAATATAAATTTAAATATAATCTTATAATAATAATAACCGGTATCGAAAGTATAAGTAGTACGTAATTAGGAATTAAATAGAATCGGATACTACTACGTACCTAAGTTCGGTAGCGGGGGAAACTTTCAATATCTAAGTTTTACAATTCTAGGATCCAGGTAGTAACATACAATTACCCAAGTTCGCCGTACGGGGTGGAGGAGTATAGTTAACTTCGTAATTACCTAAATTTATCGCATTATCGGGTAATTCTCTATAGGTACCTAAATTCGCCGCAGAGAGAGGAAAATTACATTAACTAAATAAATAATACACTCTCTTAATAAGAAAAGTAGTTATATAATTGTAAGAGTACCTAAATTCGTCTTACGTACCTTATAATCGCTTCCTATCTTCATTAGAAGAGAGAAACAATTTCGCTATCATTATACCACATCGCCTAGTACCTTCTTAATAAAGCCGGTCGGCGATAATAATATAGTATGGTTTAGGTTAAGCAATTAAAAATTGCAATTACTATTTAATACTATTAAGAGGGTATTTGAACGTTGTGACAATAATGTATCTTAATTAAATATGTGTAAAGTAATGATCTAGAAAAGAATCCAGAGCAGGAAGCTTGCGTACGGTCGATTGACCTTAAAGCCACGTAAGCCTTATCTAATCTACAGACCCACATCCGTAGGCGGGCTCCCATAGGAGCGGTTCATTCAATTGAACCCGACCGACTGGTTCATCCAGTCAGCTGATCTGACATGTGATGACACCAGTGATACCATTCCGGTATCAATATCTTAGGACGTTTGGAGTTGTAATTAAGCCTCTTCTAAATATAAATATAATACTTTTTTCCTCTACTTGTTTTAGGCTCGATACAATAGTACCTATTCCGTATATAATATTAATACGGAGTATTATATAAACAACTATACGGAAGGCTATTATTATTACTACTATCCTCGTCCTTATTATTATCGTCCTAGTAAATATAATAATAAATATTATAATTAGATAGGAAAGGAAAAAAAAAAAAAAAGAGAATTTACAATCTTCTTCTTCTTTATAGAGGGGGGAGTAACTATAGACTCTTCGGCCTTCTCCTTCTTTGATAGCCTAGTATAGTGGGGGAAGAATTTACTAGTAGAATATTAGGGTAATTAAAACGAGCGATTAGGGGTAGCAGCCGGAGTGTTGGGGGAAGTATTCTTGCGGCGGCGGCGGCGGTTAGCGGGTATAGCGAATTTAGGAGGGCGGGTGGGGGGTTTCGGGGGCGGGCGGTTGGGCTAAACTAGGTATAGATCTAGAAGAATTAGTAAGGAGAGATATATTGGAAGATATTATATTTATATAAAAAATTATTAATTAGGCTAGTAAAACGAGAGGGAATAAATAGTTGTAATATTAGTAGTTATTTATGTAGTTGTATATAGTATAGTTTAGGGAGGAAAAGAAGAGAGAGGAGGGGAGTAAAATAATTTTAAGTAATATATAAAACCTATAGTTAGCGAAGGTACGGGTAGGCGGGCAGGCAGGCAATTATATAAATAGTATTTACTAGGCAGGTTATAATAGTAATAAAGACTAAACGATAGATTTGAGGACTACCTATCTTTATTACATAAACTACTAAATTGGGTATATATAATCGAATTATTTATATACATTCGAATATATCGAATATATTACCGTAAAACGGACTTTGTACCCAAACCGGTCGACCTTCTACCTATCGATCTACCCTCCGGTATATTATATAAAAATAACCGTTTAAATCTATTAAAGACCCTCTACTAATAATATAAATGGAGTTCCGCTTCGTTATAACCCTTCGCTATAATTAATAATAAAGAAGATTCTATAATTAAAGCCTCCTTTTATTTTATTCCCTATATAGGACCTCCTTTTCGAAGGGAGAGAGAGGGTATTAAAATAGATTTATTTAGTCCTAATAGACTTCTAAATAGTTTAGTCCTAATAAATATATTTTTAATAGTTTAATTAAATAAGTAGGGATTAATAACGAAGCATAGAAGGTTAACGCCTCCCGAGGAATAGTAAACTTCTAAATACTCCAATCCTAATAGAGTTTTAGGCAATTACTACTTTATATATAATAATTGCGCTTCAAATAGTACTTTTCTACTATTAGTAATCCATTCGCATCGGGGAGGTCTAAGAATAGCCGGTTCTTATTGTAGTTAAAACGAAGCCTACCTCTATTTATATAATAAAAGTATATATACTAGGGAGAGTATCTAGCTATACGCCGGCTCTATAACGAACCTACATATCCTACTTAAATGAATTGGCAATCGGCCTTTATTTAAACTATACCCGTAGCTACTACCTTATTAGGTATAAAGTATTCGGTAGTCTTAGCCTTCATCTATACTATACCCATAGCTACTACCTCACTAGGCGTAAGGTATTCGGCGATAGCCTTTATCTGGGCTATTGGCACTACTCCAATAGGTCGGCGATTAACTCGCACTATAGTATTAACAGGAACTAGCCAGCGGTAGGACTATTGGATATTTTTATAAAGGCGCTTCGGCGATTAATTCGCACTATAGTAATAATAGGGACCGGCCAGCGGTAGGATTATTAGATATTCTTATAAAGGCGCTATTGGTATTTAATTCGCACTATAGAGTAGTAAAGAGAAGGTTAGTAAGGATGGTATTAATATAGCGGTACTACTACTAGCGGCAAGTAGCGTCAATGTTTATTTTGGAAGAAATAAAGTAATATATAAAATAAAAAGGCAATCGTCTTATGAATATAAAGAAATAGGAAATAGAAAAGGGGTAACGTTCGTATAGGAACGTATATTAACTATATACTATCGAAGTTTCTTAAATATAGTTAAGGTACTTAGAATCTGTATAGAATTTTATTACCGGTACTAGTATAAGAGGTAATATTTATTAAAGCTGCTTCCGAATAACGTTAGTATAGCGTTTAAATTAGGCCTTACTACTTCTCGTCTATATAGTATTAATACTAAAAGGGTGATCGAATATTATACCTTATAATATTTTAATTCTCAATACGGTTATATATAATAAATTAGGTATAAAGTCCTTCTTCGAAATATCTAGAATAGTAGTATCGATAGTTGTACCCTACAATTTATATATTGTAATAGTATAAATAATAGTAATAAGGAATTACTTTTTAGTATAATAAATAAATCCTTTTATAAAATCCCGAATAGAATGAAAGATAGGTATAATATTAGTATCAAAACCCTCCTATTTAAAATAGGGAGGACCGGTATAGTTAAGAAAATATAATAATAGGGTATAAAGCGGTACTTCCCTAAACTAGTCGCTATAACGCTAAATAATATTATAAATAGTATTAATAGTACTATTAATTAAACCCTTCTCTATCTAAATATTCTCCGTAAATATAACTTTGATACTAAGAACTAGGGGTAATTACTTATAGAAATTACTAATATAAATAAATTCTACTTTAATAGTTCTAATACTAGTATAGTTAATATATATTTAAATAACCGGGGCGCTAAGGCGTTTAAAGTAGTCTTGGTTATACTCTCTAACTTAGTTATTAGTCGGGTATATATATAATATATCCTCAAAGATATTGAAATTATACCCTTCCTATTATAATTTAGTATTTACTTGTATAAATAAGAACTCCTAATATTATAAAATAGGTCGTAAATACCGGAGACCCTTAAGTATGTTTCGAAATACTATTTATTTATTACCCTCCTAACGGACAATCTATTTTAGTTCGATAATACGATTAAATACTTAGTATATTAACTTCCTAACTATATTTTTAAGCGATAATTAGATATATAGCCTTATATTAATTACAGATTTTTCTATTATAGGAGGTAATTAATGGAAATCCCCTATTAATAAAATACTTTTACTATTAAAAAAAATATTATTATAGTTAGGAAACGCCTACTTTAATTATTAGTCCAAATAATATATTATTTCAAGACCGATTATTAATTTTTCGACTATAATTAAATAGTATAAATAGTAAAGCTTTAATTATAAAAACGCTAAATTATTAGGGTTTAAATTTAGTAATATAGTATTAGATTTTAATACGTGCAGCCGGAGAAGCGAATATAGTATAGAGCTATTAATATTATTAGCCGCTATACTAATAGGAATAATTCGTATAATAATAGGAAGCTTCTATTCGTTTGTATAGTAACGGTTATCGGGAGCTAGCTTTTCCAATTAAATAAAGAATAATCGGATAATATATAATTTATTAGTATTACCCTTACTATTTAATTATATCCCTAATAGCGGAGGATTATTACTACAAAGAAATGCCTAATAATATTCGATAAATATATTATAAATAAAGCGTTATTTAAAATTAAGAATATCTATTATAGTACCGGTAATCACCTCGGCCTTAAATATACTAAAATAATTAACCTTTATACTTTTCTAATAGTCTAGGATATTCGTTATAATACTATTATATAACTTATAGTAAAACTACTAATTATATTCGAAATTAATAGGACAACGGCTAAATAGATTAATATTTTTATCGGTACTTATAGGCCGGTCCGGGGCTTCTTAGGCTATACGCATTTAATCTTCCTACTATATATCCTCCTAAGGCGGTACAACCTTAATATTATCTTTAAATAGTAATTCGAACGACTCTCTATAGTAATTATATTTATAATAGTTATAAATTTCTTAATAGCGGTTATATACTTCGGACTAGGTAGTATATTCTACCCCATCGACTAATTTCAAATTCGTATTAAAATGATAAGGGTAATAAAGTATTATTTTAATTTAATAAAAGTCCTAATAAGTATCGGATATAACGTCCCCCTTATATTTCGGTATATATTTTAGTATACAGAGCTCTTTATAGAAATACTATAGCTGAATAGCCTAATTAATATAAATATAAAATTGGAAGTAGGTTAATTCGGCGAATTAATTACTATATTAAAAATATTTATTATATTAAGTAATATAGCCTTATACTATATTATTAATACTAATAATAAAACGGTTCTAGTCTTCCCTAGGCCGATAATTTACGGACCGGACTATTATTATATCTTCGTATAAAAGTAAATAGAGAAAATAATAATAAACCTCCTAAATAGATTAATCTCTTTCTAATAGTAATTTATTTATAAATTTAGTAATAATTAAGAGCAATAATTTACAATTGGAAATACAAGGTAGAATTTAAACCGCGAATTATTAGTAGGATAGAAATTTCGTCTCTACCTTCGAATAATATTTAGTAATATAGTAAAAGATAGTTTAAATACTAGTATATAGGGAAATATCGGTATTAGCTAGCTAATCCAACAATATAATAGGGTTCTAACTTTTAATATTAATATTATTATAAATAGTATTAAATATATTATATAATAGGTTAAATTTAGGAGTAATATATAAGTAGTTATATACTTATTAGGGAAAATTGAAACGGTATATAAACTTTAAAATTATCGAACTATTAGGGAATTTATAGTACTATAAATAATATATTATATTATATTAGTACTAATTTATATAATTAATAATATAGGATAGTATAGCGAAGGTTAGTTATTCGTACTCCCTTATATAGATAATTAATATATCGCCTTCGGCTATATTAGTAATTCGGTAGGGCTCTAAATTAATAATTATAATATAAATACTTTAAAAAGTAGTAAATATATCTTTGCTATAAGCGGTTTCGAATTCTGCTTCGGGTATACCGTTATATTAGTAGAAATTGTAATTGTAAGGACTATTGCGGGTTTACTATTTATATTAGGCCTAGTAATTAATAATACGAAATTCGGGTATAAAGATATACTTTCAGAATACTTTATATTTCTTTTAGAAATACTATATATTAATTATTAAATTATTACAAAAATTCTCTTAAGTAAACCTACTACGTTTACACTTACTACTATCTAACTATTTATTATACCGGAATATAAGCCTAGCTAAAGACTTCTAATATAAATCGGCGGGTATAAATATTATAAAGAGGGATAGTATACTAAATTTATAGATAAATACTTCTAATATTTACTTCTTAGCCCCTTAGTATAGTCAGGTACTATATAAAGTATTTATATATTTTACAATAAACCGGAGGATCTATTCTCCTTAATCTATATAACTTTTAAGAGCGGCCCTAAAATCTTTAACCTATAAATTACTATAGCCGGAGTTATAATAAATATAGAAAGAGTTTTTTTAATTAATTTAATTGCGTATTAAAATATTAAAAGTAATAAAATAGAATTAGGAGTGGCGAATAAAATGGCTATCCTTCTACTTTATAATATATTTAATATAATTACAATATATTATTTTATAGAGATATTAGGCTAGAAAGTCGGCCTAGCTTTAAAAGTAGAGGGTTGGGAATACTTAGGAAAGTAGTGGTTATAATTGGTTAAATTCGTTAATAGGGGTAGGTTTAATAAAGCCCGGTATCTATATAAAACTACAAATTCGCTTTTATTAATTAGGGTCTAGCAATTATAGTTCTAGCTTTTATATTAGGTTTAGCTCTAACTTTAGCGCTAGGGGTATAAATAGAAGATTGGGACTAGAAGTACGGGCGGGCTAAATAGCCGGGATAGGCTGAATAGCCGGGATAGGCTAAGTAGCCGGGATAGGCTGAATAGCCGGGATAGGCTAAGTAGCCGGGATAATAGAAGGATTCGAAGCAGCCGGGGCCGGGTTTAACGCTAGAATAAAATGCGGAGGAAGCTCGGGATTATATATAGAACTAATATTAATATATTAAAGAAGTGGATGCTCAAGCCGTTGCCTCTACCTTTAATTATTTAATTGGTTAATAAATTAATTAAGCTGGGCTTAGTTGGCTATAAGGTTTAGTATAGCGGCTACCTCCTTATTATTAATAAAAATTATATCGTCCTTATTAATTTCGATATTTTTTTTTAAAAATATAAGGAGTAAATTAGTTAAAGACGTTACCCTCCTCCGGGAGTTGGAAAAAACGAATCTAATCGATAATAATATTATAATACCCGGGGTAATTCTCCTTTAAATAGTCCAATTATATTTGAAGGTTCTGCTTATTAATATAATAATTGCATTGAAATTATCGCCTAATCTATTCCTAATTATTTATATTCCGTAGGTAAAGTACAATAATATTAAGCTCTTCTAGTAGAAGAAGTAGACGATTATATACTAAGCTAATATTTTAAAGAAAATTAATAATATAATTATAGTACCGATATTAAACTCCCCTAATAAGATAGATATTAATATAAATATAAACCCGGGCAATTAATTATTCTTCAATAGGGGAAAGTCTAGGTAATATTAGATCGATATTATTAAAGTCTATAAGATTCTCAGTAGAATAAAACGGTATATCTCTAAGTTTTTACTTTTTCCGTTTATTAATATAGTACTTATATATACCGTACTTAAGACGCAAGTCTAATTATTATTTATAGTATAAAGTATATTCTTCCTATTTAATATTAAATATAATATTATTAAATATATTTATATAGCCCTTATTATAGTTAGGGATTATATAATTTTGGAAATAATAGCTAAGAAAAAGAGGGGGGTGCCACTCTCAAAGAGGGGGATTAGGATAAAGTATATACTTTCAATCTACTAAATCTTCTAATTCGGGCTAAGGGATTACAAATTTAGTATACTATATATTTATATTTATACTTATATTATTAAATGTAATAGGTATTCTTAGAGTGGCTATTCGAGGGCGAAGGGGCCTAAGGGGTGCTAATATCCCTAAAGTAGAACTCTATAAACGAAGGGGGGTTAATATTTAAGAAGATGAGAAGGGGAAGGGATTGGACGAAAAGGGGAAAGATAATTGGGATAACAATATATTTTATAATTATAATAGTAGGAAATTAATAGAATTATAGTAATTATTATTTTACTTATTTTCTTCCTAATTGTTCTAAAGATAATCTAAATATTAAACTATATTACAATTATCTATATTAAAAAACTTACTCCAGTATTATTTCTACTAATATTATCGATAAAAAACCTATTCTATTGAAAAAATTAGTAAGAATAAGCATAATAATATTTTTTACCTATATTGATTTATTAGAATCCTTATCTAGTTTAATTATTATATTTATATAATAAATATAAAAGTTAATAGAGTTTAGGCTTTAATAACGGGTATTTATTAAGCGTATAAAATAATACCCTTTATATTTAAATTAAACCGGATTATTATTAGAATAATTTCTATTAGTATTATTACCGTCCCCTATATTTATTTAACTCCCTAACGGCCTAACTAGATTACCTAATACTAGTATATCCGGGGATAATAGCTAGGGGTTACGCAATATTCGGAAGGAGGGTATAAGTAATATATTTTTATTTTAGTACCAGTATTGGCGATATTCCCTACGAATAACTTTATACACTCAGCGGACTTCCGCTATGAGGGGTGAATTTAATAAATCTATACTTCTCTAGAGAAATAAAGGCCCTATTACTCGTAGTACGGGTATTTATAGTATTACTATATAGGTACGGCTATTAATAGTAGTATTCTATATTGGCTATTGAGCCGGAATAGTAGAAGTAGGGGTAGGAGCTAAGGATTATAAATAGTATATTATAAGCGCTATAGGAGCTTCCTAAAGAGAAACCGGGGGAGCCGGGGGAGCCGGGGGAATTAGAATAATAAATATATTAGGTATAGAAGCGGCCGGGTCTAATATACCGGTATAATTACAAATAAAGTTTATAGTTTGGGGTAAATTCGCTTTACGCCTTCTGTAAAAATTACAATACTAAACGTATTATTGAATTAACTTAATTGGATCCCTCTTCCCGGCGAATTTAAGCAAAGGGAAATTCCTCTTATAATTTCTATATTACTTCAATTCAACCTCTTCTTCTTCATTTTGAAGTCCCTATCTAAAGGGGGGTAATTATATAAATAGGGGAGGCTCCGGGCTCAATAGGTTAAGAGAAACTATATTCTAAGACGATAAATACCGTAATATTTATATTTATGATATCGATTAGTATAGGGAAAATGGCTATAATAAATACTATAATACGGATAATGAGCTTAATTGGATATACTATATATATATAAATAGATACTGGCATTAATTACTCTAAGAAAGTATAATAGTTATTAGGAATCTCGCGTTTTAAGGGTAGTTGCGGGTATATAAAGGAAGTCGGGTATATATAATTGATTATCGATCGCGGATTATCGCTCGAACGCTAATATTTATATTGAAAGTATACTTATTACTAAATTGTATATTAATTAAATACGGTTATTTATATATAAAGGAAGTCGGGTGCAAATAAACGATTAGTATATAAATAACTAGGAATACTATTAATAGGATATCCGGATTGAAATATAATATTTATAAATTATAATAATTATTTAATTAGTAAAAGTAAATAGAAAAAGAGATAATCGATTAGGTAGTATCGAATTCGATTGTATAGAAGTGAATACGCGTATGCGTATAATTTGGAAAAGAATTTATAAGTTCTATATTACTAGGGGGTTGCCGCCCCCCGGGACCCCCTATTATAAGGGTTAGGGTTATAGGAGATAAGCCCGGGGGATACCCCTAGGGACCCCCGTTAGGTAATTGAGAGAAATATAAACCCGGGGGAGACCCCTGGGGACCCCCCTTAAGAGTATTCTATTAAAAGAAATATAAATCCGGGGGATACCCCCGGGGACCCCCGTTGGGCAATCAAGAGAGAGATAAACCCGGGGAATACTCTTAGGGACCCTTGATAAAAGGGTTAGGGTTAAGGGAGTAATACCCGGGGGATACCCCCGGGGACCCCCATTAAATTTACTAGTACGAATTCTAAATACTTATATACTAATATAAATACTAAATGCCTATATACCACTATTAAATAGCCTATTCCAGAATTTACAAAGATTTACGATATATAGTTAATTTATAAAATTAAATATAGAGCTTTATTTTGTATTATTTAGAAATACGGACGCTGACTAATTAATAATAGGTACGGGCCTAATAAACTCTAACTAATTAAAGGAACGGACGCAATAGGCTCTGACTAATTAAAGGAGCGAATTGCGGTGGGAAGGATTCTGACTAATTTAAGGAACGGATTACCCGACGACTAGGCTACTTATAGGATAGAGAACTTATAGGGATTAATAATAGGGGTATCGCCCTATTAGAGAGAAGCTCCGCTATGCTCGCTCACTTCGTGTTAATACACTTCTTTCTCTAGACTATAATAGCTGCGCTTCAATTAGGATAACGCGGCGAAGGAAGAGACGAAATCAATTCGCTATAGCAGTGGGTGAGAATTATTGTAGCTATAAATAAAGTAGGAGCGGCGTAGGTAAGCTACGACCAAAATAAAGCTAGGGGTTTTCATCCGGCGGCGCTTAACGCTGTACGGTTTTCCCCTTTAGAGAACTGGAGAAGGACCCTATGCCAATAAGGCGCTATAGTTATATAATTAGGGTAAAAGAATATTATTATTATTAAACTTATAAAGCTTTGAAAGTACTTTGTAATAAGACCTCCGGAAAATTGTACCCGCTCGGTATCTTTAACCGGACTTTGCGTTATAAAATCATCGATTTTAAAAGTATATTTAAGGATAAGAGAGGATATAATAATATTATAGTTATAGTAGACCGCTTATTTAAATCGTCCTAGTATATCCCTTAAAAGGATATTATTATTACTAAATAGGCTATTTACTTCTATTATTACGGACCCTAGCGAGTCTATAGCTATCCCGAAGAAGTAGTTAGCAATTGTAGACCCTAGTTCGTATTATCCTTTACTAATAAAATATTTAAAATTCTGAGTATTAAATAGAAATTATTATTATCCAGGTACTTTTAAATAGTAGGACAAATAGAAATTATAAATTAGTATATTAATTAACGTTTGTAACTATTTATTAACTATAATTAGGATAATTAGTGGATCGTACTCCCCGCCTTAAATATTATTTAGGCCTCCCTATACTACGAAAATATTAGTATATTCCTATATAAAATTATAATAGGATATCCTATACCGTTATTCTTTTATTAGGACCGTTATATTACTACTATCCTAATAAAAGAATAATACTTTTGTAAAGAAGTTTAATAAGCCTTACCTACGTTGTACGGTTTTTAAGAATTAGTGCATAATATAATAGTTAGGACTTAGGAGAAATAAATAATTTAAGCGAATAAATATAAGTATAATCCTGATTTTGGAGTAGGAGATAGGGTATTTATTATTAAAAAGTTATAGTTAATTGATAAACTTAGCGATAAATTCGATTTCCCCCTTATATATATCCTCTATAAAATTAAAGTAATAAAGGGATATTTATACGAATTCGAAATTCCCCCTACTTAGTACGGGGTAAGGGTTTATTATACTAATTATTTTCGAAAGTATATAGATAACCCTCTTCCTAGCTAGATGAATAAGAATTTAACCGGAGAATTGGTTGGAGACTAAGAAGAATAGGAAATTAAGAGTATTATTATATTACAATTACTTAACGGGAAATTATACTATTAGGCCAATTAGAAGGGATAGGACCCCGACCCTACTTAATACCCGGCCCGAAACTTTAAGAATTCACCCGATTTACTTAAAGCCTTTTATAATATAAATCTGGACAAGCCCGGTCCTCCGAAGCGACTCCGCATTTGGAAGGGCGTATAAATAAAGGATTTGGTATTGGAGGACTATAATAAGGACGATTTGCCGAATGGGGAGAGTACGCGGGGTAAGCTATTAAGGAAGTCGAATCGATTGTATAAATAAGGAAAAAGGACTATAAATTAACCTATAAATAATTATAATACAATTTCTTTTAATAATAGTAATTCGTAGAATTGGTCTAATAGTGTAGTAGCGGGATTGAGGGCCCCAAAATTGTATTATAGGCCACCCCGAGGGTATACCTCCTCTACCTGGAAAACGATTGTAAAATTACGAGTTCGAACCACAATTGGGTTATTTCTTTTTCGTTTTTTTTCTTTATCTAACAAGATTCTAAGGGTAGAATCTTCTTCGAGAGGGGGGGGGGGGGGGGGGGTGGGGATATTATTAGCCC
>NW_009799102.1:3023857-3051249 GCF_000213175.1 Neurospora tetrasperma FGSC 2508
GATATTATAGCCCAGCCAGACGGGTTATGCTTTGGCAGAGCACTACACTGGAATACATTGCACGGATGCAATTAAAGTAATTAGTTGTAGATTAAATAAGAAAGAGTAGGCTATAGCGGGTCCGGCTCTAGGAGCATATCTCCCAGCCCGAGCTACACGTACAACTCTTACCTTTTATTTTACTCTTTAATTGTAGATTCTATGTTGAACGTCAATAACGCTGCAGCATTGCCTCGCCCGTTACGTGCTCTCACGATTAAAATTATTAAAAATAAAGACACTAACTATTAAAATATCTTTAATTTGTTTAATATAATTAACGCTACGTTTAATAAAGTTAGAAAAGAATATAATAATATTTATATTATAACTAAAATTATATAGGAAGAGTTAATTAAAATATAGGAGGAGAAGAAAACCTTCTATAAAGATTTTTATTTCGTTAAAGAGATTATTTTTATCGCTAAAAGTAATTTGAAGGAAGCCGAGACAAAGAATAAAATTAGGTTCTAGGCTACCGTCGGAGATAAAGTAGAGAAAATTACTTTTAAAGTAAACAACATTCTTAACAATAGTAGCCCTGGAGGATCGGGCAAAGGAACCGGCTTTAATTCCGGTAATATAGACAGTAGTCTTAATGATAATAGCCTTAGAAGATCGGGTATAAATTTGCCTAGTATAAGCAGCAGTCCTAGCGATAGCAGCCTTAGAAGATCGGCCATAGGTTTCCTTAATATAGGCGGCGGTCCTGGAGGTAGAAGATTCCCCGGTAGTCTTAGAGGTCCCGGTAGTCCCAGAGGTCTTAATAGTCCTAGGAGTCCCGGTAACGGAGGCCCCGGCGGACCCAGAAGTCTTAGTAGCGCCCTATTCCAACCCCTTAATCTTTTAGGCGGTAGTTACTATTATAAGGTACTCTATAAAGATCCTAAATATTTTCATAGCGAAGAAATAGATACAATTAAACGCTATAACGCTCATAGTATATAGAATTCAATTATTTATAACCGTTAATTAATAGACCGATACAAATTCTTCAATAAATTATTCAAACTCCTTTATACTATATTTTACCTTAATAGTGAGGCTAAGGTTAGTATTGGTAATTATTATTAATTTAACCTAAATAACTTTCACTATTCAAACTATTAGAAATACAAGATAGGCGAGGAATTTTTAGTTTACTTAAATAAACACTACAAGTAGAGCAACTTCAAAATTATAACCGAGAAGGAATTATTAAATTTAAAATAAACTAATGAATATACTAATTATAAGGATTTCGAGACTAGATTCGTTTCACTAGCAGACTATTACAATTATAATAGAGTAACCCTCCGCACACCCACCCCATTCCCTATATATACCCAAAAACCCCCAAGGCAGCTGACATGTAAATAACCATATTTTGGGTATAATCTTACTCGTTTTACATATTAGGGACCTTGGTCAGATTTCTGGGTTATACAATTATCTCAAATCTAGTAATATCTCTATAGTATTTATTGTGAATTAATAGTAATCAAGCACTCTATTTAATTAATGTTAGTTGTAGATGATTAGACTTAATTGAGCTCTACTACTAAATACTAACGTTTAATAGCTTAAATAGCTTAAAGAACTTATTAAATAAGGGAATTAATAATATTTCTATAATTTGCTACTCTTTTACTCTCTATTCTCTTGCCCTAGCTACTTAATACCTTCCTAACTTATTATCGCTATTATTATTATTAGTAACCTTAATATAACTACGTACTTCGTTTTAAGTATCGAATTACTCAATACTAGGCCCCTCCTTATACTAAGAATAATTATACTACGCTAATATTCGTATAGGTTAGGTATTCCTTAATCGATTATAGGGCGCTATTACCTTTTTACTAACTCTTTTACCCCGGACTATCCTAATTAATAGTAAATTTAGTAGAATAGGTTTATTACTAAACGGACTACTCTATTTGGGGGGGCGACCTTTAGGTATACCCTTAATAGCTAGACGAAAATATAAATATTTATTTATTATATACTAATATAATTATTAGTATAAAGTCACCTCGGGGGAAGGATAGTAATAATTTTACCCGTCGTTATACTAAATACTAGAATAGATAGTAATTATCCTTTATAATTAAGACCGTTTTACTAGCTTCCCTCTTTACTACTATCTTATAGGTATACGGGAGGCTATATTACGCTCTAAATTATTTAGTATAAGGGTTAAAAAGTATATTAGGGCGATTTATAATAGAGAGGGTAGCTTTTAACTAGTTGTATTAATATATAAGGAATTCACATACCTATAATATAATATCGAGAGGTATATTGCGCCCAATCTAATCTATCCGTATACAAGAGGATAACTTAGTAATAACCTCTTTAAAGTAAGTATAACGGCGGATAATATACTAGTTACTGATTCAATAGAAATCAATTAGACCACTACGAATAAATAACCTATATAATTTTAAACAGCTATTATTAAATTTACTTAGTAATATAGTCCGTTACCTATGATTTAAATAATACTTAATATAGTATCTAGCCTACTCTTTCTTATAAGAAAGTAAATTAATTATAATCTACTTAATAATAGCTTTCTAATCCTCCCCAAATTAATATTATAAAAAAAACAAAGTACTTTCGAACTCTATTATCAATAGGGCATAAATTATATACTACTATATATAGAAGAACCCTACCATCGTATTAGCAACCTTATTAGGAAGCGGACTAAGCCCAACCTACGTTCTAGTGACTATCTTAACCTTCTAGTATATATAGCGTAATCGATTAAAATTATCTTAATTATCCTAATCAATTAATTCTCCATATAACTATTATACAAACGAAGATAAATTATTAGAGTTATTACTACTACCCTCCTCCTCTATAAATTCGTCGTAATTCTCCTTATTATCTTTATTATATTCGTGCTCGCCGTTTAAATCTATACGCTACTTATTATTCTTGAGGTACTTAATTATATTATAATTAATATACTATACGCAACATTAATGTTGAACGTTTGGGAAGATTCGATCAATCGTTTTAATAAATTAATTATTACCGTTAGTAATAATAAGTAACGGTTTAAGGATTAATAATTCTTCTATTATTTTCCTAATATAATTAATAAACTAGCTAAATCCTTCGTCCTTCTCGTTATTAATAACTACTTGAAAGTCTAATATAAATAACTTTTTAGGAGTAATTATAATGCCCTATATAATTAGTATATAGTAACGGTTCGTTTTATACGTAGTATTAAGTAATAAAATATATAAATATTATTTCTATATCTTTTATTACTTCCTCAAATACTAGAGACCATAGTGTAGTATATTGGGGTCCTCCTCCTACTACCCTTCGTCGCCTATATAATAATTAGAGAAATAGTATCTAAGCGCAATAAGCTTGTTATTCTCAAGAGTGCGTACGAATACTTATATATTAGTATACCCCCTATTATTTTATTAGCGT
The DNA here is from genome assembly GCF_000213175.1 of Neurospora tetrasperma FGSC 2508. NCBI lineage: Eukaryota > Fungi > Ascomycota > Sordariomycetes > Sordariales > Sordariaceae > Neurospora > Neurospora tetrasperma. The sequence continues at coordinate 3,027,338 of NW_009799102.1, forward strand.
ATCCTTTATTATATATTCTCAAAGTCCTTATACATAAGAAGTAGTTTAGAATATCGCTCTTTAACAATTGCGTATATAGCTCGCATATTTAATTCCCATTAGCGAAGGAGATTCGTAATATCTTTATAACTCTCTATATTAAGAGACTATTATCTAAAAATTAAATAATTTAATAAGTCTCGTAATAGAGGGTAACCTTTATATATATAATCGATTATCCGGATAGTATATTTATAGCCGTTCTTCTTCAAATATTGTATTATAATACGGAAGGGATATTTATTAATAATCTTTCGAATAATTATATATCGTTTCTTATAAGGGTTAGCGTTTGCATTAGGTATAGGTTCGGCGTAATTGTATTAAAAGATTTTACGGTAGAGTTCGCTAATATATAATCCTTTGTTAAAGTAGTCGGTACGAAGTATAAATACCCTAAATCTATACCGACGATACATTTTAATAACTTTAAGTATCGTAGAATTTAAGTCGGTAAGTAATAGAATAAAGGCGCTATCGTCGCGAGGGATAGTCTATTTAGTATTGCTATTGAAAGAGGTATAATTATTTACAAAAGTAAATAACGAGGAAGTCGAATTGCAATGCCGGCGAGGTTATACCGAGGAGGGGGTATTCTAGGAAGTTCGAAACGGTATCTATTAACTATTAGCGATTATACGTAATTAAGGACAATTATAGACGGTCGAAATTAATTAATTTGAGTAAGATTACATATATTGAGGGTATTGAGGTAGTATAGTTGGTACGCGACGTATAGATGGTTAGCGGTGTAGATAGGGTGCTGGATGGAGTGCAAATAGCCGTGTGAAAAAGAGTGAAAAAAATGACCAAGTTAGAGGAAATGTTGCGCGTATTAAAAAGACGAAATTTTGCGGGTAAAAACGGGATTTACGATATCAGGTATTATCGGCTGTCTGGGCCCACTATTTTGGGTTTTTGGGTATATATAGGGAATGGGGTGGGTGTGCGGAGGGTTACTCTTATAATATAGTTACTAAAGTCCGCTTCTTATATTAGAAGGTATTTAAATTATTAGTTAATTTAGTCTTTTACTACTACGTTCAATTAGAGCGTAACGACTAGAAGGGATAGTCTACTTCATTCCGCGGTATTACTAAAGTATATACTAAAGTATTACTCTGTAATAATTATATTCAAATGATTATAAATAATAAAAATAATAATAATAATAAATAATAATAAACAGTAAAATAATAATAATAAATAATAATAATAATAATAATAATAATAATAATAATAATAATAATAATAATAATAATAATAATAATAATAATAATAATAATAATAATAATAATAATAATAATAATAATAATAATAATAATAATAATAATAATAATAATAATAATAAGTAAAAGGACCCCAACTCTATAGATATAGACCGTACGAAGTTTACGGAAATTCATAAGGACGTCCTACAAAAGCGCTATAATAAGGGTAATTATATAAACTACAATAAAGGAAGATATTTAGCTAAGGACTATAGAAGTAATATTAATTATAGAATTAGAGGTAAATAACCTAACTACTCCAATTTAGGTATTACTATACGCTAGAGGTCTAATATAGGTACCCTAGTTATTAACTATATAATAGCGGATACAGCCAACCCAGTACCGGCGGCCCTAGCCGCCATAACCCCCGCCGTCCTAGCTTAATAGGGAAATAGCGAACCTTAGGGTTAAGTTATACCCCGGGGTATTCTGGAATATAGAGAAGAAAGATAGGGGTAAAGATAAGGAAACTTAATATTTATACTGTTAATTATCAGAGGATAGAGCTACTTAAATTAAGTAGTTTAGAATTTTATAAGTAGAATATAATTCTTTTTTCTATATATTTTTAGTATCCCTAGCGCAACGGTAAAACAGAATATATATTACTAATCGATTCTAAATATTCGGATAAAACTTTTATTAACTATTCGATTATAGAGAAGGCCTACTGAGAATTCGGAATACTAGAGAAATTAAAACTATTATACCTAATAGACGGCGTATTTAAAGAATAGGTGGATTGATATATTGAAGCTACAATACGTATTAACGATTATAAAGAAGTTATTCGATTTTTCGTAGCCAATTTAGTAGCGGACTATCTAATTATTTTAGAATAGCTATAGTTGTAGCTCTATAACCCGGATATCGACTAGGTGGCTAATGAAGTTATTTAGAACGTCGGGTATATAGGGATATATATAAGCCAACTTTTAGAAGTGGTAGTACTCTTAGATGAAATTTGGGAGATGGAAAAATCCTAGGAAATAGAAGAATCCGAAGATGATTATAGCTCCGAAAATAAATCCGAAGATAAGTTTAAATAAGACCTTCCTAATTAGACGGCCAATATTACGAAAGCCCTTAAAGAAAGCTAAACTATAATAATGGAACCCCCCATCTCCGCCAACCTACGTAAACGAATTTAAAAAACCTATTAATTCAGAAAGGAAGCCTATACTAAAGATAATTAAGATGTAGATTAAGATTATCGATAAACAGAAGGTCTAAATAATACTGTAATTAAAGCGAATTAGACGTACTATATTCCAACCCTTGGAACCTATAATTAGTATAATAGTATTAGACCTTTCTAATTTTGAACTTATTAATGTGGGAACGTTTATATTTAATACTAGGTTAAGGGGAATCTAAACAAGTTTGATAATATAAATAGAACTCTAAGAGGTATAGAAAGAGAAAAAGGAAATTATTTCTATACTAGTTCTATTAAAAAATACTTAGAAGAACATTATATTAGGTAAAGGCGAGCCTTATAAATACTACTTTAAGGACACTTGAACTTATAGATTTATTAATTTATATAAAAAAGGAACCGTAAGCAAAAACGTAGGCAAGTAATCCCTTTAATCTAGCGAAGTAATTTAAAGCTTCGTTAACCGAATTTGTAAATTAGGATTAAGAAAGGAAAAGTAAAAAAAAAGAGAATTTACGCCACTAACCGAAATTAATAGAATTTATAGTATTATAAAGGAAAATATATAATAATTTATAGAAAAATCGATAAAATTAAAATATATACTAGAATAGGTAAAAGTACAATTCCCCGATGAATATAAGGATTTATTATATATTATTAACCCTATAGACGTTAAAGTAATCCCCGAATACCGTTTATACGATTATAAAATTAAATTGAAGCTAGGGGTGGAATTATTACTTTACTCTAGGGCGAGGCCTATATTACCCTAAAAATTAAAATTTATTAAATAGTAGCTAAGTAATAACTTAGTAAAGGGATTTATCCGGCCATCGACTTCGGATATTGCCTCCCCTATACTATTAGTAAGGAGATTAGGCGGCGGTATAAGAATTTATATTAACTACCGAAGTATTAATAATATCTCTGTAAAAATAGGTACCTATTACTATTAATTAAAGAAACGCTAAACGCTATTTGTAGAATAAAATAGTTTAAAAAAGTCGATATAATCGCAGCTTTTAACCGGCTGCGTATAGTAGAGGGATACAAATAGTTAACGGTATTTATTATATAGTATCGCCTTTATAAATTACTAATATATTTATTTAGACTATTAGGGGCGCCGGCGTCTTTCTAGAGTTTTATTAATAATATATTATATAATATCATTAATGTTTATATAGTAGCTTACTTCGATAATGTACTTATTGTCTTAGAAACCTATAAAGACTACGTAAAATATATAAAGGAAGTACTCTAACGCCTAATTAATATAAACTTCTACATCGATATTAATAAATACAAATTCTATATATAAAGAACTAAGTACTTAAGTATAATTATTACCCTAGGTAGTATTAAGATGGACCTTGAGAAGGTAGAGGCAATTACTAAACAGTAAATACTAGTAAGTAAGTACTAATTATAATAGTTTAAGGAATTTACAAACTTTTATAGAAGATTTATCGCTAGTTTCTCTTATATAGGTAAACCGCTTTATAAATTTATAAAGAGGATAATTAACTAGAAATAGGAAAAAGAATATAATAATACTTTTAAAGCCTTAGAGATAATATTTACTTCTATACCGGTATTAAAAACTTATAATTAGGAAAAGCCTATAACTATTAAAATTAACGCTTTGGATTGGTTATTAGAAGGTATATTCTCTTAAATATACAATAGTAAATTTTATCTAATTGCCTACTTTTCCACAAAATATTCAATAGGAAGATATAGTCATAATATCTATAATAAAGAATTATCAGTAGTTATTAAAGCGCTAGAAGAATAGAGGCTAGAATTAGAAGCTGCCGCATAACCTTTTAAAATTATTATAGACTATAAGAACTCAAAACGTTCGGTACTACGAAGAAACTTACCCCCTAGTATATACGGTGGTCTAAATTTCCATTAAAGTTTAATTTCATAATTAAATGTCGCCCGGGATTAATTAACGTCAAATCCAACGCCCTAAATCGGAAACTGGAATATATTCTTAAAAATAAAATAAATAATAAACTAAACACTAGGCAGAAACTACTTATCAACTCCAATCATTTCGACTAATCTTTCGAAAACGGACTATTATTAGATATTAACAGCGAAGGATTTATAATAAATACTATATCCGACGAGGGAGCTCCCTTCGCTATTTATACTTTAAAAAATAGCTTCGAAAAGGACAACAACGGATGAAACATCCATATAAACAATTTAATGGACCGGGCTTATATTAACTGTTTAATAATAGCCGATATCTAAAAGAACTATTTAATTAGGGATTTATGAATTAAAATATCTTAAAAAGAAATTAAAGGTTCCTTTTACTAAGTATTATATAAATAACAATAGAATAATACTCCGGAATAGACTAGTAGTCCTCCTAAATAATAAGAAAATTTAATTAGAATTGATCTATCGTACTTATTTATTAGTATAGGGAGGACACCCGGGTAAGGACAAAATAGTAACATTAATACATTAATATTTCTAACCGGGAATAATCGTTATAATAAACATCTACTACTATACATACATCCCCTATAGTAAGACTAAAACTATTAGAATATTATTAGTAAGATATTTAAAACCTTTATTAATACTATATATTCCTTAGAGGGATATTTCCATCGACTATATAACTCCGTTCATTAAATTAAAGGGGGCGGGTAGAGCCATTAAATACGAATATATACTAATCGTAATAAACAAGCTCACAAAAATACAATATTTCATTCCCGTAGAAGGAGTATTAATATATGAATTAATAAAAAGATTTATCAACTATATTCATACACTCTACAACCTCCCAAATACTATTATATCTAATAGAAATATCTAATTTATATCCGCTTTCCAAAAGTAATTATTATTGTCACGGCATGGCTGGATAGGCTCCCAGAGCACTACCTACGGCACATCGGATGGAATGAGGCTTCTATTCTTATCAATAGCTATCCGGATCGGGAAGGCGGCGACCGCTAGCAGAATCTAAACTTATATGTCCGATTCCGAATACCTTCGTTCGTACAGCTTCCCTTTCCCTCTTTACACTTAATATTACTTTGATTTGTAGCTCCTAATCCTACAGTCGAATCTCTCGTAGGATCACGCTTTTACAATTATAAAGACTAAGCATCAAACTAAAACTCTCCATCCCCTTACTATAGAAAAATAAACCGTTAAATTAAAAGGATTGATACTAAAATAGAATAATATCTACAAATATTTATCAATTAAGTACAAAATAATTAGGTAAATTAATTACCCCTAGCCAAATTCCAAAGGAATAACCTAAAGTCTATATTTATTAAAATTACCCTATTCTCTACCAACTATAGGCTTCACCCCCAAATAGGCACAGAGCCGACCGCGCTATTACCCCTAGACGTTATAAATATATAGCGGAAGTAAGTTTTTAATACTAACTAACTAATAATATACTTTAAGGAAGTTTAGGACTTTATTAAAATATCCTCTTCATAAGTACAAAAGTATTATAAAGCAATAATAAATAAAAACCGCACGGATACCCCCAAGTATAAAGTCGGTAATAAAGTAATACTTAATATAAATACTTACGCTATAGAACGCCCGTATAATAAACTAACACTCCGGTTTGAAGGGCCGTTTCGTATTATAAAGGCTGATTCGTATATAATAGAATTAATTCTACCTTAACATATTAGGATTACCTACATAATTAATATATTTTACATTAAACATTATATTAAAGGACTCCACCGCTAAAGAGAATTAATAATAAACGTTAAAATAAACGAAGGTATAATTATTACTAGAATAAATAACTTCGAAGAGGATAGTCGGTAGGAGTTCGAAGAGTTATCAAATTATTCGAAGATCGATAATTTGTGGAAATATTAAATAAAATAATTATACTATCCGCTTAGTTAGTAGCCGGCAAAGAACTTAAATACTTATCAAAAATTAATCTAGTAACTTTATAACAACTACCTAAAATTCGGCCCTCCCTACCCAAATTTTAAAAAAGGATAGAAAATATAATAAAAAATAAAGATAATTTTGGAGGATTAAACCTAGGACTAACCCCTAGTCCTAACTACAGCAATACTAGTAGTAAACAACCGGTGAGTGAGAAGAAGCGCGAGACTAAATAATAAGTAAGGAGGTAAAAAAGTAGTAGAAAAAAAAAGGAATTTAATTCAATTTATTCTACGCACCCTAATTGAATACGTCAGTATGCCCTTTTTTAGAATAACCGTTAGTAGTACTAAAAAATAATATATTTTACAGCAGTCTTATATCTCCTATTCCCCCATCATTCGGTCTATTCCCCTAATCGGTTATTTATACAAATAAATATTAGAAAATGAGAACGATTTAAAAAACGTTAATAGTATCAGAATTTAACGTTTAAGGAGAAAAACGAATAACAAGTAGGGAATTGAACGTACGAACTTTCCAATTTATACTAGTAGCGGTTATAGGCGTCCTATAAAAACTACTATACTATATGCGTCCCTATAGTACCCCCAGTAGGGCTAGTAATAGTTGAGGTTCTCTATATACGTTGATTAAGTTAATTTTCCAATATATAATTAAATTATTAGGAGTAATAATAGCTCTTACGGCGGAAGGATTGAATTTAACAATATTTTAGCTAGTATTCTACCTTTAAGTAAGAGTTAAACTACCGGCGAATACTAAGTAGCTTCCCGCCTTAGTAAAACTTTTACCAATATTTAATTAGGCACAGCTACGGGAAGACTGGGTAGGCCCCACTTTATTAATAATGAATATAATGTCGGATTTTCGAACGGGAATATTATTTTAAAAGGGGGGTAGTGTTATAAACATTACTACTATATTCCTATATTTAGATAGAGGGTAATATACTACATTAGTACAATTAATTATACAGCTACCGAAGTATAGTACAGTAATTACGTACACCCGTACTGTAGTCCGTATTCTAGATCCACACACGGCGTGCCCTACATAGTTCTCGTGCGCGCACAGGATTCTCTTCCTGTTCCTCGTATAATAATTAAAGTCTTACCTTAGTGCTTGCTCGCGCCCTGTGATACTTTACTCTAAGTACGAATACGAGTATTACTAGTATCCATCTCCTTGATACTAGGACCCAATTCGTACTGGGAATAATTGCGGCGTACTAATGCTCGAATAGTGCCGGGGTTACGTAATTTACCCTTAGCTCTTCTAATTAAGATTACCTTACTTAACTATAACCCAGCTAGTAGTACTATAAATATAGGTTTACTACTAAACAGTCCCCCCTACTTACGTAAATAGCCTTCAGGGACTACTCGAATAATTAACTAATATTCAAGGTATTTATTTACCGCATTCTAATATAAGGGTTAGTATAAGGTGTAGCCGGACTATATATTATTACTTATATATCGTTAACGTGAATACTAAAAGGGATAATATATATCCTTAATTACTAAAGCCGTCTTACCCTCTTTTAATAGAGCTTCTATCTCGTAAATATAAGGGAGCCCGTACTAGGCTTTAAAACCATTTAAATAAAGTTTAAGAGGGGTACTAGGGAGTTTCAACCGCTTTAAGAATAGTATCATATTAAATATATAGTATTAGCGGTTAATAAAATTAAATACTCAAACAAATAACTTATATAGGCATTTACCTATATACTTACAATTAACCTATTTAATATATATATAAGTATCCAACTTCACTAACATATTTATATATACTCTGTACCGGTAATTAATATATTATAAGCAAACTTTATATATTTTAATTTTATTACTACGAACTAAAAGACTATAATTCTTTAAAAACCTATTATTAGCCTCGTTTAGCAACATTGTTCTTTATCCATAAATAAAATAATACCTAATATAATAGCCCGCCCACTCCTTCTTATAGAATAATAGTAACTGCCGAATTTATAAGATAATATCCTCCTACTTAGCAAACTAGTATTATAGAATAGACTAAGTATACTCAAAATCCGCTACGTTAGAGGAATAAATTATATACTACTATACAAAGAATTGTACTAACCTCGTATTAGTAACCTTATCGGGTAAGGGATTGAAATTAGTTATAACTATAGTAATTGTAGTAATTTTAGTATTACGCTGCTTTAACTCCTCGAAATCCTCTTTATTGTGTTACGCTTCTTCTAATAGTAATAATAATTTAAATTACTCGCGCACCCAATCCTTCTTAAAGTAATTGATAATGTTATAATTAATATATTATATATAATATTATTGTTAGAGATTAGGGAAGGTTTAATTGATTGTACTAGTAAGTTAGGGGTTACTATCGGTAATAGCTACTACTAAGTAAGGGATTTCAAAGTTATTGGCTACTTCCCTAATATACTTTATTAAGAAATTGAACCCTTCGTTTCTCTCATTATTCAAAAGCGCTTAAAAGATTAGCATTAAAATCTATTCTAAAGTAAAAACCACACCCTAAATAAAAAGAAGGTTATAATAGTTAGTTTTATATATTATATTATTTAAAAGAATATATAAGAACCTAAGGTACATTCGACACTACCGGTTAGTAACCCGAAAGATATAATATAATATATTATTATCCCCTTCGAAGGTTATATACTTAAATATAAAATTCGAATCCTTATATAATCTTTTAATAAACGTCTAGGTATTATTATATCCCTTTTGAAGGTTGCGGCGTATAGTTTGGTATATATTGTCGAAGTTACTATGAATCTAAGGGATCTTAGGATATTTATCTTATATAATAGTAAAGATAGTCCGTATTATAAAGTTCTATTATAGTAAGAAATTACCTAAAAAAACTTTCGCTTCAAAATTAACCTCATAGTCCCACGCTATAATACAGAATATAAAACAGCCTTCTAACGTATATAATAAGGGATAGCCTTGGTATATTAAATTTAATACCCGGGCAGTCCATTTCCACCCTATCCTCTCTTTAATTTAGAATACAATTCTAAAGGGACAATAGCGCGCCTTCTTTCGTAATATAGACCTCCTCTTTAAATTCTAATTCTATCTTAATAGTAAATAATAATTAGCGTAGTTGCAACGAAAAATATTCTTAATAACAAAGCCGTCTTCGTCGTAACCGGGCTTTTTAAATTTATAATTGCGCTAGAATGTAATACTAAAGCGATAATAACGATAAAGATTGATGAAATATACAAATAGCTCGTTATAGTCCTCAACTAAATCGAAAGAGAAGAAGGGGTCGTTTATTAGTATAGTCCAAGTAATATTGGGGTCGAAGGAGGCATTGGAAGCGAAGGTCTCGATTAGAGAGTGCAGCGTACGACGAGGGCGAGGGGGCTAGGCGGCCGACGTACGAGGGCGCTCACTAGAAGAGGGTATCTATAATAATTAAGTAGTACAAAAATTGATTAAATATAATAACTTTGGGAAAGCCTCCCCGCACCCTCCCCTTTCCTAGACGTACCCTGTCCCACTTAATAACAGTTGTTATATAATACCGGCCGTTTTAGCTAGTAATTTCGAGATTTTTAATGTCCCTAAACATATCGCTAATAATTCTAGACTATTCCTAGTGTCCTACAATATAGCCGTATCTTTATATACTAGGAAGGGGCTTGAGATATCTAGAGTACTTAATACTCAACTCTTGAGGTCGGTACGTAATAGGTATAATAGTAATAGGTATAATAGGAATAAGTATAGTAATAATAAGTACCCTATAGTAGTAATAGATGTAGTAGTGATAGGTATAGTGGTAATGAGTATAAGAAGGCTATTACGGTGTAAGAAAGAGAGATAGAAATAACCAACTCAGAGAAATATTAGTGGACATTGGAAAGACGAAATTTAGCAGGCAAAAACGGGAATTTTAATATCAAGTATCATACAGCTGTAGTCCCACTTTTCTAGGTAGGGGAAGGTACGTTTAGGTTTCAACAGGGTGCGGGGAGGCTTTCCCATAACTTTACATACGTTGAGGGTATTATTAATAGGTATAGAATGCTAATATAAATGTGTGTGGATTGATTATTAGAGTGTTGGCGCTAGCTGGTTCTGTAATTATATATAAAGTGTTAGTACAACTAGCCGTGTGAAAAAGAGTGAAAAGAAATAACTAAGGTAGAGCGATGTTGCGTGTATTAAAACGACGAAACTTTGCGGATAAAAACGGGAATTTTGATATTAGGTGTTATTAGTTGAACGGCCCCATTTTTCTAGTAGAGGTGGGTGCATATAAGTTTTTGGAAGGTGTGGGGAGGTTAACTCTATATAGTTTAGGCGGTTATTTAATAAGAGTTTACTTGCCGACACGCACCAAAAACTTACAGGCACGCACTTTTGGGATCTAACCGCTAACATATAAACTATGTCGTTTTGAGTGTAAAAATCGTGTTTTTCAATGTCTTGAGGTGGGTCAACCCAGTAAATACCCTATAAATCCTAATCCTCAGCGGGCAAGCAAATCTAACAGCGCCAATTTAATAGCGCTAATCTAGTAATGCTTTTTGTGGAGTTGAGGGGTTTAAGACAGTTCTTATTACCTCTATAGTACACTCTATTCTAAATAGTTACGTATAATAGTATTAAATACAACGATTAAACGAACGTTAAAGTAGTAAATATAGTAGATGTGTATAGTATAGATGGGTGTAGTGTAGTATAGTATGGTTTCAAAGTGCTGGTGTAAATGGTTGTGTGAAAAGGAGCGAAAAGTAATGACCAAGGTAGAGCGCTGTTGCGTGTATTGAAAAGACGGTGAAATTTTGCGGGTAAAAACGGGATTTACGATGTTAGGTATCATCAGTTGAACCGCCCCAGTTTTCTGGTGGGGGTGCGTGCCTGTAAGTTTTTGGTGCGTGTCGGCAAGTTAACTCTTTAATATTCTATATTCGGTCTTTAAATAACGAAGAACTTGATTATATTAATAACCTTTTTGTTTAACGGAAGTTAATTATATTCGCTATTTATACAATAGTTAAAGCTAAGGTTCTATATTGTCTGTTTATATATAAAGATTTAAATGATTATTACTAACGGTTATATAGGGTAGAGAGAGGGAGGTATGGAAATACCTAAATATTCGTTTGTTTATTCGAAAACGACAAATCTATTGCAATTAAGTATATAGAATTCGGTTATCATAATCAGAGAAATAGTAAAAATACATTTCCCCTGGGCAGAGTTAAAGTCCAGGGGAGACAGAGAGACGCCCATACTTAGTATCCTCAAGAAGAAGAAGAAAAAAAAGAAAAAGAAAAAGAAAAAAAAAAAAAAAAAAAAAACCTCAAAGGTAAAATTTTGAAATATTTTATTGATTTTTTATCTTTCTCCAAAGTTTCAAGTTCCAACCCTAACCCTAACCTCCTTTTCTAACTCTTAGGGTTAAAGGTCTTAGTCTAGGACTTGGTCATTTCTGGGACTTGGTTATTTTCTGGACTTGGTTATTTCTAGGCTACAGTCGTAACCAAAATCCTTATTTTCAACTTCTTTTGTATTTTTCTCAACAACCAAAGCTTGCACCACAATGCGATCGGCACTAAAATGACCGCCTTTTATTCCTCGTCATTTTGACACCATGTGCATCTTAATGCACGCAACGGTCGCGGAGCAATCTCCGTTGTAAAGGAAAAAGTAGCTTTTTCGCTCTGCTATTCAAACCGTGTCCTACTTGGCGCCAAGTTTTCCTCTTTGGGACTGCCAAGACAGGGCGCACGGATCACATAGTGACCATTTTTTTGCATTCTGACCGCTAATAGATAGATACGCCGCGCCTCCCTCGCTTGCGTTGGGTGGGCCTATGGACTACGACCTTTGGTGCGGATCTTCCATGTTACCTTTTGGCCTACGAGAACGCTCGAGCTCTAAATGTATAGGCGTCTCAATAAGGATAATAATAAGGATAAGGAGCCTAGTATATTGTAATATACTTTATAGCTTATAGGTGTCACGGGGCTGGCGCCTAGGGGTGTTTGCCTAGCTGGTACCCGTGTAAGCCAGGTATGCCTTCTAGTTGGGTACACGGGCCAGTCGGCTGTCGGCAGCCGTCTTGGCGCTAAATGTACCGCGTACTATTGGGTGCATCCCTCGGGCCGCCGTACAGGCTACATTTCTAGCCTTAGTATTTTTAGCACTTTCAATACCTATACTTTTTATATATTTAACTGTCGGCTCTGTGCTAGTTATATTAGTATAGAACCTTCTCCTCTTTATTAATTATTTTAAAATCTTTTTAAAGCCTATTTAAATATATACTTTATAAATCCCTTATATTATAATGGACCCTCTTTTTAATTACCCTCCAATTCCTTCAGTAGTCTCCAGTATATTCGCCGTATCGGTCTTTTTAATTGCCCGAAGAGTATTCCAACTATAAAGTAACCTTTTTTTTCCTTTTACTTTATTATATTATACTATAATTTCGATTCCGTAGGTTCAGAACGCTTTCGAACGCTAATAGTAGTTCGCTACGGCTATTTAAATTCTAGTTAATAAGCTAGCTATTTTGAACCCTTCCAAAATTGAGCCCTCTAGCGCCCCGAAACTAGTACTCTCATACTTCGATAAATTTATAGGGGATACGAAGGAATTCGATACGTAGGTTTATATGGCCGAAGTAAAGCTTCATATTAATAGTTATACTATTAGCAACTTAGAGGCCTAGTTTTACTACTTATATTCTAACCTTTCGCTTATTGTCCGCCGGACTTTATTCGCCTTTATCTAATTTTCTCCAATTAATCGGATATTAGAAAAGTTATTCGAGAAGCTCTATTTTAATTACAGTGAAGTTAATTAGGATAAGAAAGCCGGGTTCGAACTTTTTACTTTATAGTAAAAACCCTGGGAATCCGTCTCCTATTTTCTTATTTATTTCAAGGAGGTCCTTTATAGAGCTAAAGTTAATATATAGTTAAGTTAAATTATAATTAATTCATCAATATCCTCCCTTAATAGTAAATAATTCGGACGCTTCTATGAATGGTTAGAAGCTCTCAATAGTTACTTAGAGTTTTATAGCTACTTCCGGCGTTTTAATAGTCATAATTTTCTTAGGGAAAGTACAGGGTACTTTAGTACTACCGTTTATATTAATAGAGGGGAACCGATAGATATTACTACTACCCGGGTTCGACCTACACTAGTAGGGAGTTCTAATAATTATAATAGTAATAGCCTAATAGAAATATAATGAAAGAAGTAAGAGAAGAAGGGTATTTATGTAGCTTATAATTTACCTTCCTACTGGGCTAATAATTACCCGAATAAGAAGGTCTAGATTCGGTATATCTAAATACCTAAGTCGGAAGGGGGCCCGGAGACAAATAATAAAGTTAATAATAATAATAAGTATTAAAATACGGATGTTAGTTTAGTAAAATCCGAAGGGCGCTAGGGCTCCTAATAAGAATTACTATTGGATTTTGGAAATTCCCGGCCCGGGAAGGCCGTATGTACTCTACTTGTACGATTAGGTAGTAGCGAGTCTTATTAAAAGTATATATACCAAATATTATTGTAGGGTAATAATAGTTACAATATATAGGAAAAGTAGGGCGATAGCCTTTACAGATAAATAGAATTGAGCGTTATAGGGTATTTGGAGGATGCCCGGTATAGTAGCCACTATATAGCCTGGGGTGAATAGAGCCGGCACTAGCGTATATATAAATAATAGGTATTAAAGTAATTAATAGGACTTTCCTAGGGAAATGTATTCGAATAACTCAGCCGTTAATTATTTATTTAATCGGTTTTTATTATAAAAACCCGGGTAGTAAAGCTTTAGGAGTATTCGGGAGTATGAGAGGTTATTAGAATACTTAGATTCTTTTTTAAATATTATATTTCTAGCTATTTTTCAAAGGGAGAGGTAGGAAGTAATATTATAGGGCTAGCGCCCAAGGGTATTTACCTAGCTTGTACCTATGTAAACTAAATATGCCTTCTAGTTGGGTGTACAGGTTAGTCGGTTATCGGTAACCGTCTTAGCACTAAATATATTGCGTGCTATTAGGTATATCCTTCGGGGCGCCGCACGGGCTACATTTCTAGCCTTAGCATTTCTAGCACCTTCGATACCTACGCTTTTCGTATATTTAGCTGTCGGCTCTGTGCCAGCCATACTGGCACAGAACCTCCTCCTCTTTGTCGATTATTTGAAGCTCTTTTCAAGGCCTACCTGAGTGTATACCTCGTAGATCCCTTACAATAGGAAAGTAATAGAAACTATAGGAGCGATACTTATACTATTTATTACTTAATACAATGTACAAAGTTAATTAGTATTATACACTGACTGTATAAGGGGTTGTATTTGCTTTCAATAAATTATTAATACTAATTTCTTAAATAATTATTAATAATAAGAGGAACGAAGGGTTTAATTAATGAATTAAGTATATCAAAAAGGCTACCGACGAATTTAATGTCCTAATAATAATTATAATTATTACTAACTGTAATACTCAACTAATTAAAACTATTAATCGAATATTCCTAACTACTTAATATTGATATTAGATATAGTATATTGATTATAATCATATTAAATACTTTAAGAATAATTAGGAGCGTATAATATAAAATAATAATAATATTAAGGAGTAGTTCGAGGGGGAGAAGAGTAGTAATAAAGGTTCTGATTGTAACGGGTCTGCTAGAGTATTGTACAGCGAGTAGTCGTATAAGCTTGAAATATTATATTTAACGAAGAGAGTAAAAGGCAAGACTGTACCAGAAGGGTGTAGTTGAAAAACGGTTTTATAGTCGGGCGTACGGGCCAGGCAAACATGTGGATCCGACCAATTAGGAGGCTCGCATCCTTATCGATACGACCGACCCGCCTTGGTAGACTTGGTAAAGCCGAGTCTTTGATCCTGGGCGCTAGCCCTATAACACTAACAATTCTTCAACTAATTCTACTAGTAGCTAAATAGTAGTATAATAATTATACTGAGAGGCTATAAACTAGGAGAATGAGAATAACCTTAATTGAATCTACTATAAATATAAGAAAATTATAAAAGTTATTAGAATGTAAATATTATAAGGTTAGTCTATAATGTGATTATACTGTACGCCTCTAGTTCAGAGCTATTAACGGCTCTAGTTACGTGTAGTTCTACGTGTGTGCACGCGCACGGACTGGCCTAGACTAGGCTCTCGTCTGTATAGCCAATCCTCCACACACACTTCCCTTCTCCTCCCTCGTATAATAACATCATTCTACCTTACGCCTAACAATACCCTCCCGCGCCGTAATAATTTATTATACTAAACTATTATACTACGTACGCTTATTATTTAATAAAGAGGAAGATTGATTGTAATTATATTAACTAATTAATTAAAATTCGTATCCACACAATTGACACCTCTATTACAATTCTAATCTTCGAGCTAAGTAACTACTAAACTAAATATTATAATTATATAGTTTACCCTCTCTTCCTCTCCTTTATACTTACTAGTATATTCATTGAACGATTAATATCCAACCCCCTTATAACCAATGATATTTTAGCGATTATAATAATTAACGTTCTTACAATAACCGATTCAATTAACTTCGATTATTATTTAAGTATTTTACAAACGCTCGAAACCCTTAATAACTAAACGGTTATTATTGATAATATCCTAATTAACAACGTCTTCAACTTCACTAGCCTCCCTATATTCCGCACTATTTTCACAACCTTCAGTCAGCTAATTTACAAGGACATTATTAACGCTAAAAGAAAGGCACGCAAAGTAAAAGACCTATTCAAATTTGCTGAATCCTAAGTAGTATCCGCTTAAAAAGAAATTAAGCAATTCAATAGCTATGTTACTACAATCTAAACTAAAGCCTTCTTCTAAATACAACAGGCCGCCAAAAACTACAAAATTATCATTAAAACTATTTATGACGCTTATACTGCCGAAGTAGGCTCCCTCTGTACAATCATTATTACCCTAAAGATGGAGCTTTCTACTCTAAAAAACTAACTTTAGAATTACCTATTAAAAGTAAAAGGAGAAGTATTAAAAAACAATCAATAATCTATACCAACGTCTAGTGGCTACCCAAACTTTTAATATTATACTCCTAAAAGACATTCCAATAACGAAGAACCCAAACCTAATACTATGATTTTCACGGATAATAATAATAAACATAAATCAGTATTGTATATTACCATAACGCTACCGTTTGATAACAAAAGTACCGCTATTGAACAATCTACTAAATTTTATATTTAGCATCTCCACATCTAATTCGCCTAATTGGACAATCCCCAACTCTTCAACACTAAGCATAAGAAATTCTCGCTCATCACCTGCTCTATTGAAGGTGCCCCTTTTAAAGCTATCAAGTTTAAATTTATTAAAATCCTAGCTGAATTCCTGTTGGACTGGAAGGACGAAAAGGTACTGTTTTTGGTAGTGGGAACAAGGAAGAAGGGAAACAGCAGGGCAGCCTAAATACCCAGGACGGGAGGGCCAGTGAATAGAAGCACAGTGAATAGGCGCTAAGAGGCACGGCCGTCCAACAATTCCCTACTAAATAGTTTACAGCGGAGGCCCTCCTAGTAAAACTTACTACGAAGTACAATAATATAAACATTATTATCTATTCTTACTGCGAATTCGAAGAGCTGAAAATAACTAAGGGTATAAAGTGGTAGGAGTTCGAAGACAACTTTACCTACTTAATCGATCGCTAAAATTTTAATAATAATATAAAGATCTACTATTTGCGCTAGAAACGACGCCAAAACCGGAACCGCCGATTTCTAGTCGAGGAGTGCTCCAAAACGAAAACTAACAACAGCAATCGACTCAAGAAGGTCGTTTACGTCCCTCACAATATCCTACAACGAACGCAGCGACGGCGTTGTATTATCGTTGCCGATGGCTATAGATAGCGGTGTTTGTAGGTTTAAAAATAGTATTTACAACCCGCTCGTAGAAATTTCCGTATATAACAACCCCGAAATTGTATTTATTGCGAAGACTTCGGATAAAATAGAGGAAGATAATAAAATACTAAAGAAATTTATTATTAGAATAAAAAAATTTATAAACTATAATATTATTTTAATTAAGGATTAACGTTGGGTTTGAGGATTACTTTTTAAATTTGCGTAAGTTCGCGTTAGAAAAAGTAGGTCTATATAATTTAAGGTTAATAAGGTTAGAATCAATTAATTTATTACTAAAAAAGATTTTGATAATTTAAGAAAGGATATTTTAATAGAGATTAAGAAAGGTATTTAGGAAGTATTAAAATAATAGGCCGATATTATAGCGAAAGGTATTCCGGATAAAATTAGTACTACCTTTTAATAATTACCTACTATTATTATTAAGAAATTTATCCCCTTTAATTTCGAGTAGTAGTTTATTATTAAGGGAGTAATTATTATTACCGCATTTATAAACCGTTTGAGTGAAAATACAAAGACGGTTGTAGTAACGATTTTAGGCCGGAAGAAACTAACTTTAATAATTAAAGTAGTTATTAGAATGGTAATATCTAGAAGTTATATAATTATTATTCATAAATTTATATACAATTAGTACTAATAAAATTAAGGATAGGCTACGAAGGTCTTTGGTAAAGAGGCTATTATTACTATAAATACTATAAGTATGCTAATTCAGAGAGTACTTTAGGATAATATTAATGATTGTACTACGTTGGAAGTATTAATAAATATAGCGAGGGATAAAAATAAAGAGGCGGCTATTATAAGAGTTTAGCTTTAGAAGAGAAGGGACGGAGAGAATAGAAACTTACTCCTAATAGAAATCGTTACTTCGAAGGCGGCGAACATCTTCTAGGATAATTTCTTTCTTTAGGACAGTAGTATATACCTTTACAAACCGTTCAAATTTCGAATAACGTCCAATAGTATTTTAAATATTAGGGAATTGGATATGCGGCGAAATTCTATTATCAGGAAAGAGTAGCCCTCCCCGCGCCCTATCCTTCCCTATTGGGACCGTCCCCCACCGAGAAAAATGGGGCGGTCTAGCTGATGACACTTGATATTGAAATTCCCGTTTTTACCCGTAAACTTTCGTTTTTCAAATGCATGCATTATCTTCTCTAACTTGGTCAATTCTTTCACCCTCTTTCACACGGCCAATTGCACGCAATTATACCCACACTTTACACGCATCTACAATAGCACTTTATACGTACCTCCAACAGTATTAAATTTACCTTCAATGTACGTAATCTTATTCAAATTAATTGATTTCAACTACCTTCAAACGCTGATAATCGTACAAATGCCTCAACACACCCAGGGATAGCGCTACCGCCGTCGCGCTTCTTCCTCCTCCCTATCCCCATCCCCATCGCCGTCGCCGTCGTCGTCCTCATTGTAATAAGAGTAGGCTGTACTAACTAATAATAAATTCTTCAACATAACATTAAACCCCAACTTCTTCGAGATCTTGAGGTAATCTATCGAATTGTGCCGCCGCTACCGATTCAGTATTGTAATTCAGCGGTTATATATATTTAATAAGGGAGTTAATAAGGGTAAATACTAGAAGTACTTCTTTCAATATAATTTCGCTTAGCACATACGATACTTAGAATTGAACCTATACAAGACACAAAATATTATAATACGAAGATCGTACTAAATTGCCTTTTTTGTATCATTATACAGTCGCTTAAGAAAAACGATTATAAATAGATTATACGGCTAGTAAATCTTATATATCGAGCCTATAAGCTATCGGAGCAGTTATATAGCTACTTTAAATTTCGTTTAAGGGTTCTTAATATAAATTAAATAATATACATTAAAAGCCTTCTTAGGTAAAATAATTTAACCGTTCGATCTATCCACACTACTGTTAAAAAACGCTATCCCAACCTCCATCTTACCTTTAAAAACCTGGATAACTAATACTAATACCTTCAACGAGCGGACCGAAATAACTATACTAATACGCAAGCCTTTGTTAAGAAGTTCGACTTTAATGAGGTAATAGTATTTAAGACGAAAGAATTTTACTATTATAGTAATAGCCTAGTTGCGTTTGAGAAGCTCCTCGAGTAGCGCCATTATACGAGCCTAGTTCGCGGTGACCTCACGGCGCTACTAAACCTAATCTTTGTTTATAACGGGGCGGCTAGGGGTGCTAAAAGCCATAGGATTGCTAGGGGCAATACCGCTACTACCAAAACCGGAGACCGTACGGGCAGAAATAATAGTACTACTACTACCGGATATAACGCGCGTAGGAGTAATCGTACTACCGCTAAAACTAAAAACAATACGGACCGGGTTTATTATATTATTACTAGGACTAGAAGGAGTACGACTATAGAGAGCGTCCCTTACAAACAATTTACAGTAGCCCGTCTATTGGAAAGTAATAGCGTTATAATATAGGGTATAGAAAGAAATACCGAGGTTATTAAGGAGATTATTATATATTAGATATTCGTATATATATTCGGTAAAATAATTAATAGTGCGGACGAAGGCGTCTAATTTCTAATAATATCCAGCCGGGCTACTTAATATTATAATAATAACTACTAATTAAATAGTATTATAAGCGTTATAAAGGTTAGTAGGGACGTTTAATATATATTTATTAATAGTAAAAATATAAATCGTATTTTGGAAATCGATAGTTAGGAATAGAAGTTAATTAGGGAAGAAGGATAAGGAAAAAAGGAAAATATTAAACTTACTAGAAGATAAAATAAAGTAAATTTTATTGGCGATAATCTTAATAAATTCGTTGGGAGCGGTAAGCTTTTAATTAGTTTTTAAAATTCTAGTAAAATTTAAAGTATAGTAAAGGTAAAGGACTTTACGAAGGATATTAGACGGGTTAATATAAAGACTAAGGATAATAAGAAGGACGGTTATACCGGTTTAAAAGGGCTATAAAATCTAAATTACTATAAAGAATATAGGAAAATATTACGGACTCTAAGTAAATTAGGGCCGTAAAGTTAGGAAAAGCCGTAGAATTTAAAAATACTTTAGAAGAGGAGACCTTAGGGTTAGGAATAAAGTTAATCGGGTTAGGACGGTTATAACCGGAGGAAATTATTTTGGACGAAATTATTATAGGGAGGAAAAAAGGTAGGAGGGAATTAAGAAGGAATATAATAAGAAAAATTATATATATAGAGGGGAAGGCCCTTGCACTATTGTAAATAGGGGTAGAGCCGAGGGTTAGGAAGTAAAGGGATAGGGTAAAAATAAATATAAATAAGAGTAACGAAGCGGAAGGGTAGGGACGTAAATAGGAAAATAGAACGGAGAAGCGGGGGGAAAACGGAGGAAGGGGTAGTAAAAATCAAAATAGAGAAATAGCGAAGGAAGGTAACATCCCTAACTATATTCCTATTATTCTTATTATTCTAGTATTAGGATAATATAGTAAAGAAAAGAATAAAATTAATTCGCTATAGTAGTAGGTAAGAACCGTTATAATTATAAATAAAGTAGGAGTAGTATAAGTAAGTTACAACCGAAATAAAGTTAAAGGTTTTTATTTAGCGGCGTTTGACGCCGTATAGTTTTCCCCTCTAGAGAACTAGAGAAGGACCCTATACTAATAAGGCGCTATAGTTATATAGTTAGGGTAAAAGAATATTATTATTATTATAGTAATAAAGGTAATAGAGAGGGTACTATACTACAGTATACTTTTTGGGTTAATAATTTACAACGGTCTATATAGTTACGGTTCCTATATACCCTTCTTACTAACGCTATATATGAAACTAACCGCTATTATACGCCCTTCGTACAAGTGGTAATTGTTATATTAGAGAGGTTATTAATACTAGTATTCCAGGCAATAATTAATACCAAACGGGACGAAGGATTTATATAGTTAGTCGAGTCATTCGATAAGGCTATTAAAGAGCTTGACATCTCTCTACCTACCGTATTTATTACTAATAGCGTACTTAATTCATTTCCACTAATAATTAATTATTACCCAACATTAAATACTAATACTATATTTAGTATATTAATTATAATATTATTAAATACCTCAAAGATACTTAGATTACTATAGCTAGAAATAGCGAGTTTCAAAACAACAATGAGGAGTCTAATAATACGGATTCCTATAGCAGTAATTCTAATTTATCGTCGTCTAATTAATAAAGCGAGGTACATAGTTAGTAAAACGAAAACGATATCGAACGGTTACACCGTATATATAATAAGGTCAAAACGGCTACTAGAACGTAGGGTAGGCTAGGTCCAATCCCTATAAGGGTTACCAATACTAGAATTAGCCTATTTTATTTATAATAGTATATAATCTACTCCTCATCTAAATCGGACTTTGAAAGAGATTACTTGCCCACACCCCCCGAAAACTTACATACACCCACCCCCACCAGACAAATGGGGCAGTTTAGCTGATAACACCTAACATTATAAATCCCGTTTTTACCCGCAAAATTTCGTCTTTTTAATATACGCAAGATCCCCTCTAACTTGGTTATTTCTTTTACTCTTTTTAACATAGCCATTTATACTAGCACTTTATATATAATTATACTACTAGCTAGCGCTAGTAATAATCTACACACATTCACACTAGTACTCTATACCTATTAACAACACTCTTAATATACCTAAAATTATCTCATTCAATTAATTTTTATACTAATCGATTACTACAAATACCCTCCTCTAACAAGCGCCCTCGCCATCGCACGTCGGACTCTTTAATTAATACTTTCGCTTCCAAAACTTCCTTCGACCCTAATACCACGTGCACGTGGACCGTACTAGCAAATAATCCCTTCTTCTCCCTCAACCTAGTTGAAGACTACAATGAACTATTCGTATACTTTATCAACTTCTATTGTCACTATTGCTTTAATATTACAATCTAGCGCAGCCACAAACTCAAAAAGCCGGGCCACAAAGAGAAGAACTCTATTATTAAGAATATCTTTCGTTGTAATTACGCTAGCTACTACCTACCGCTAGTATAGAATTAGAATTTAAAAAGGAAATCTATATTACAAAAGAAGGCGCGCTACTATCCCTTCAAAATTGTATTCTAAATTAAAAAGAGGATAAAGTAGAAGTGGACTACCCGGACAATGAATTTAACACATTTTAACCATCCTCTATTACGTACATTAGAAGACTACATTATATTTCGTATTATAGCTTAGGACCACAAAATAAACCCTAAAGTAAATACCTTCTTAAGTAACCTCCTACTACAACGCAACCTTATAATACAAACTATCCTCACTACTATAAAAGATAAGTATCCTAAAATCCCCTAGACTTATAGCAACCTCAATAGTATACGCCAAATTACCCGTTACAACCTACAAAAGGGATATAAGAATACCCAAATATTTATTAAGAAATTGTATAAGGATTTAAATATCGCATTCAAATATAAGTCTTTTGAAGGGGATAATAATATATTATACTATACCTTCTAAGTTACTTAACGGCAGCATCGAATATAGTTTAGATTCCTATATATTCTCTTAATTAACACAACGTATAAAACCAACCGTTACAACCTTCCTCTTATTTAGAGCGTAGTTCCTACCCCAGAAAAGACTTTAATACTATTCTTTTAAACGCTTTTGAACAACGAAAGAGACAAGGGGTTTAATTTCTTAATAAGGTATATTAGGGAAACGGCCAATAACCTTAAAATCCCTTACCTAATAATAACTATTACTAATAGTAACCCCCAACTTACTAGTACAATCGACCAAACCTTCCCTAATATCTAACGATAACGCTATATATAATATTTTAACTATAACGTTATTAATTACCTTAAGAAAGATTCGGTACGCGAGCAATCTATATTATTATCGCCGTCACTATTAAAAGAAGAAGAGCAACGCAATAAAAAGGATCTCGAAGAATTAAAGTAGCGCAACGCTAAAATTACTACAACTACTATAGTTACAGCCAATCTCAATCCCTTACCCAATAAGGTCGCTAATACGAAGTTAATACTATTCTTCATATAATAACATATAAATGACTCCTATAATATAGTAAACTTTGAATGCGCTTAATTTATTCTATAACACTAATTCACTAAGTAGGAAGATATCGTCCCGTAGATTAAGGAATTACTATTACCCTACAAGAGGGAGTAGGCAAGGTATTACACGAGGCACTACTTCGACTAGGGACAAAGAATAACATCGCTAAACGAGGCTAACAACAGGTCTTTAAAAAATTATAATCTTTCAATTCGTAGTAGTTTATTTAAAGTATATAAGGCTTATCTACAATACATTAACCACTATTACAGAGTATATATAAATAAATTCACAAAGTCAAATATCTATATATGTATTCAATGAGTTAATTACGAGTAGATAAGTAAGTACCCGTACGAATTATGTACTTAAGTACTTAATCTCATCGACCAACACTATTATTTAATATAATACTA
>NW_009799102.1:3051491-3077881 GCF_000213175.1 Neurospora tetrasperma FGSC 2508
CCCCCCCCCCCCCCCCCTCCGCGAGAAGGCTCAGCCTTAGAGCTGTAAAAAAGAATTTAAAAGTATAAGAGTAAAAAGTTTAAAAATAATAGTTCGACCGCTTCTTAAGTAGAGGATAAATACCCTTAGGGTGGAATCTAATATAAGGTTGTAGATTATTACCTCTATTCTACTATACTATACTATTTTATTATATATTGTTTTTTTTATTGGGTATTTGTACTGGCTCTCTTACTTAATAATCCGTTTATTATCTTTATTTCTTTTTTATTGATCTATTTAAACGCTTTAGCGTAGGTCCCTCTTTTCCGTTTTTCACCGGTTTATTATTATTAAGATAACCCCTCTATAATAAGTCCTCTAACTATTTATATTTTTAAAGGTTGAAATTTAGTAGCGAACCGGGCTTATTGGGGTTTTCGCGGTAGAATTTATATAATAGTAAAGGAGAGTTTTTAAAGTTGCTAGCGGGGTATTATTTAGGGTTGGGGCCCTAGCTTTTCTATTTTACTTAGTAGTATAACTTTTTTTAATTTAATCTAACTATTAGTATTTTTAATACTTCCTATTCCTTTTACTCCCCGACTATTTTACCTGCCGGGTTTCTATTAGCCTATCCTAATAAAGGATTACTATAGTCCTTCCTCAACCGGTCTATATAATAAATTCTAGTACCTCTCTATAACCTCAGTAGGTTTAATTCGTAGGAATAATTATATAGTATTTTAATCCGGTAGGGATTTTTATTAAAGGATAGTCGAGTTTACTATTAGGCCTATCCGTAGATTAACCCCGCTTAATGATAAATATTTTATCATTAACCGTAAAACTTGGTTCGTATTTCAAATAATTTATTCATTTTACCTACTTAGTTTAGGCCTTTATAATAGCTGCCTTGGCGAGATTTTGGAAATCTTAAATAGTCTTTATAATATATTATCCTTCTTATTATACTAAGCGCTCTATAGTTAGTAGACCTTGTAAAATTATTCGTAGGTTTAAATTAAAAGGGGTGGGTATTAAGAAGCCGAAGATCATTTTGTATAGGGATGGGCTGCTTACATTATTATAAAATAAGGTCGCTTATATTGCGTTTAATACGGGTAATACTTATGAGAGCATGATCCTACGAGAGATAGACTGCAAGATTAGAAGCTACAAATCAAAGTAATATTAAGTGTAAAGAAGGAAAGGGAAGTAAGTAAACGCTGGCATTGTGAATCTGAATATATAAGTCGATTCTACTACGCGTCGCCGCCTTCCCGATCCGTACAGCCTATCGATAAGCGTCTAGACCTCCTTCCATCCCATATCGCCCCTTGCCTACGCCCTATGCCCGGTACTCTGGGCTCTTATCTAGGCATATTATAATATTACCCCTCCCTTTAAAAAAGAGAATATCTATTTGTACGGACTAAAAAGTCTGTTTGTACGGTCTCTAAAATTAAAACTTTAAAGATTTCTCTATAATAGCGTGGGGGTATATGTTCTAAAATAGGCTCATTATTTTCAGGTTTTTTTTTGTACATTTTTGAGTGTTCAAATTATACTAAAGGGCACCCTAGAACCTTAGGAACGGAAATAGTACTTATAGAATCTAAAAGAATAATAATAATAATAATATTCTTTTACCCTAGTTATATAACTATAGCGCTATATTGGCATGGGGTCCCTCTCCAGTTCTCTAGAGGGAAAACCGTATAGCATTAAGCGCCGCCGGATGAAAACCCCTAATTTTATTTCAATTGTAATTTACTTACACCGCTCCTACTTTATTTACAACTATAATAATTCTTACCCACCGCTATAGTAAATTAATTTCGTCTCTTCCTTCGCTACATTATTTTAATATTAGAGTAATAAGAATAATTGGAATATAGTTAAGGACGCCGCCGTCCTTCACCGCTTTTCCTTTTCTACTTTTACTACTCCTTCCTCTACTTTCTTCCTACTTTTCCGTCCTATCTTCCCGCCTATATCCCTACCCTTCCGTTTTATTATTCCTATTTATATTTACTTCCGCCCTATCCTTTTACTTTTTAATCCTTAGTTCTACCTCTATTTACAATAGTATAAGGGCCTTTTCTTCTAATTATATAATTTTCCCTACGGCACCCCTTTCTAATTTCCTTCTACCTTTTTTCTTTTTTATTATAACGTCCTTTAAAATAGCTTCCTCTAGTTATAACCGTCCTAACCCAATCGACTTTACTTCTAATTTTAAAGTTTCTTCTTTAAAAGCGTTTCTAGTCTCTACGGCTTTTCCTAATTTTACGGCCCCGGTTTACTTAGAGCCTATAATATTTTTTTATATTCTTTATAGTAATCCGGATTTTTAAATCCCCTAAAATTAGTATACTTATTCTTTCTATTATTCTTAATTCTTATATTAATTTATATAATATTATCTGTAAAATTCCTTACTTTTATTATACTTTAGATTTTGCTACGGTCCCAAAATCCAATAAGAGACCTATTAATCTTAACGCTTTTCGTAAAATTATTATTAATAAAACCTATTTCGTTTTAGCTGCCTATAAATTCTATATCTTTTTCTTTTTCGCCCTTCCTTTCTAATTAATATTATATTCCTAATTACTAACCTCTAAATTATAATTTATATTTATACTCCCGGTAAATATATATTAAATATTCCTATTAGTTTTTATAATATTTATAATATTATTTAGTTTATAATTATTATTATAATATTAAAATAGCCCAGCTGGATATTGTTAGAAATTGGATACCTTCGCTTACGATATTTAGTAATTTATTAAACGTATATATATTTATTTAGCGTAAAATAGTCTCCTGAATAATATTACTAACCTTCCTTATACTTTGTATTTTAATATTACTATTTTCTAATAGAAGGGATATTATACGCTATATATAAAGGATATCTTCTATAATCGTACTCCCTCCGGCCCCAGTTTTAATAGTATAATAAATCCGGTTTATATTATTTTTAATTTTGATAGTAGTATAATTACTCCTACGCGTATTATATTTAGTCCTAGTAATAGTAGTACGGCTATTCCTATTTATATAGTCTCCGGTTTTAATTATAATAGTACTACCCTTAGTAGCCCTATAACTATTAATACCCCCGGCCGCCCTATTATAAATAATAATTAGGTTTAGTAGTATTATAATATTATTACGAATTAAATTCGTATAATAAAGCTTTTCGAAGAGCTTTTTAAGTGTAATTAAGCGTTAAATAGATCGTATTTCGATTTTTGACTATAATTATAGTATAAATAATATTTATAGATGATATAATTGTTTCCTCCCCGCTTTTTTATTCTTTTATTCTAATATTATTAATAATTTATTCCCTCTTTAAAAATACTTTACGAATTCCTTATATTACTCCTCCTCTAATTTGATTACTAAGTAATACTCTTTTAATCTACCGAATTTTAATACTTATAATAGAATCCTCTTGGTTTTAATTCTATTATTTGAGTAATTTTGGAATTCCTCTTTTATTAGTAGTTAGTTTTTAATATCTAATTAGAAGAAGCCTTCCGTATTAAAGTGGTTTAGGACAATATAGGCGAAGGTCTCTTTTTTTAATCTATAAGTATAGACGGGCGTTTAAATATTTAATACCTTTCTTTAAAAGAAAAAAGCTTAGAGTTTTATAACTTCTATTTTAATTTAGATTAGGAAGGAGCTTTTAACTTTAATTAATAAATATAATTTATTATTATTTTCTTCCAATATTCGAATTCCTCTCTTTTTCTTTTTTTTCTTTGTATTAGCTATATATTATTAAATAGCTTTATTACTAAATTTAGGAGTAAGGTTAGTAATAGTAAATTTATACCGCCGACCTAATTTAGCTATTACTACTATTAGTTAATAGTTATAGTATAATACCTACTTTCTATTCGTTACGTCCTCTAACTATTTTTCCTTATTAATAACTGTAGGTTCTAGGATTTTTAATAATAATAGTAGGGACCCTAATTCTAAGGGGGGGCCGGTTATAATTATTAATAATTTCTCTATTAATATTTATACTTTAACCTACCTAATTTTAACTATATTATTTTCTAATTTATTAGTAAGTAACCGATTTCTAATTTATTATATCCAAATATAACTAATTACTTAAGTTACTATTCCCCGGACAAACCTTATTTAATTCGTATAAGTAAACCTTCCTTCGAAGGTTTAGATTCTTTTATTTAAATAGAAGTTAAATAATAAATAAGAAGTTTCTATCTTTAGATTCTATATTTATATAATTTTATATATTCTAGTAATAATTTTCAAATATTTAGTTTAATATTTTACTAATCCGATTACAATCCTTTGTAATTTCCCGTAGAGTTCGATTAGTTAATAGAATATTGAGGCTCTGTATATAATAGCGTTATAAATATACTTAGTCCATATTTTCCTTATTTAAATAAAGGAATAACCCTACGTTTTCGCTACTAATTTTATAAATTTATTTATTTGAATCTTTATTTTTTATTTTACTACTTCTATATAAACCCGGTAATTGAATTTACAATTTAGTTAAACCCTTAGGAATTTTATCGATTTTATTAGTTAAAGTATTACGTCCCTAAATTAGAGAGTTTCTATTTTTAGTACGTTCGTTTATATAAAATATATTAATTCCGTTTTACTCGCTTCGAATTCTATACCTCTCGCCCTAATTTATTCCGAATATATTTCCTATACTACTTATAAAGTCCGGCAATTTTCTTCGGTAATATAAATTATTACAATAATATTAATATTATTTATAAAGCCAATTATAATTATATTTAAGATTATTATTAATTTCTAATATAATAGAGTAATAAAGAGGATAAATAGGATAAGTAAGAGGGGGGAGCTTTAAAATATATTTATTATAATAGTATAGGGGCGAAACGTTTTATTATTAAAAAAAAGAGTACCTCTTTTATTAATAACGAAGTTCGCTATTTACTTAATAATTTATATTGGGAGTTATATTTCCTATAAACTATATAAAAGCTATTTATAATTAATTCTATTGAACGTACCCTTTAAATCGAGGAGTATAAGGGATATTACAATTCCGAATTTCGAAATTATATAGATTATATTAGTAATTATCCGGATTGTAAACTCCGTCGAACGGCCTACCCGGTTATTTATCTAACCCTCCGGTAGAAGGTTGAATTCTTTAATTATTTATATAAATCTCTTAACTATAAAGGTTTGGAAAATTTTCTAATGTTATTAAATAATAATATAAATCTCTATACGCCTGCTAATTTTTATTAGGTAGCGGTTTTTCTAAACTTTTTGAGAATAATTACTTTTATATCCTTAAATTATTATAGAAAATAATTTAATTGGAGGCTAACGGCTATTAAATATACTATTACTTATTAGAATAGTTATTTATACAATTTTAAAAATTTATTCAAATATTAATTAATACGTAGGGCCTTATTAAGCGCTATTTAAAAAAGAACGTTTTAAACGTCGTTTTTAGTAATTAGTTCGTAAATAACTATTAGATTAATACTATTTACTAATTTAATCTAATTTAATAAATATTCTATTAGAATATCCACCTTTAGGAAAAAGTAATCGCTAAAAATTTCAACCTTATTATTATAATTTTCGATTTCTATTACCCTTTTACTAATTCGGAGGGCTAATAATTTAAATAGGTTTATTAAGTAATAGCTTCGGGTCTAGGCCTATTTTTCTAAAGGTTAGAATCAATTTGGGTTCTTTAAAGCTTCGGCGACGCTTTTGCGCTATATAATCCACTATACTTTCAAAATAATCTTCTTCTTTTTTATTATTATTCCAACAAATTCCTTCTAATTCGATAGTATCCGGCATTTAAATTATATTTAATACTTCCGTTATATTTCCTTTATAATTATTCTATATTCTAATATTTATTAATTCGCTCTCCTCCTCCAACCTTTCTTTTAATATAGGACGAACTCTTCTATAATATTAGTAAATGTTCCGTCGAATTTGTAAAAACTTTACTCGAACTCTTTTATTATATTAATCCTTTTTAGGACTAAAATCCGTTTTTCTACTACTTCCTTTATTTTTATTATATTTATAAAATTCTAACTATAATTTCCTTATTCTTTTACCCTCCTATTCTTTCTTTCTATTTAAATTTAAATTTCCTAGGGGTAATAGTTGGAGCCGGTTTATTCGTACTACTACGTTCCCTAATATTCGGCTTTAATTTTAAATAATAGCTATATATAATCGATTATTCTATTTCTTTCTCTTTATATTATATTACTAAATTTTATTAATTTACCATAGAAGGTAAAAAAACCGAACCTCTAATATTATACTTATATAAAGAAGTATATAGCCTTTAAATTAATCCTATTCTTTAAATTCTAATTAGAATAATAGAAATTAAAGTCCTTAATAGTAATAATTTAATTTCCTATTAGGGGCCCGGCCTCGAAGAATTCGAAGAGTAGGGATTTTTACTAGTATTCTAATATTCTTTATATTCGGATAGGTAAATAAATAGAATAAACGGTTGTAGGATCCTTTAAATTTTTAAATATTATTATAGTCCATTCCTTTCCAATTTAGAAATCGAAGTCCCTTAAATTCTATTTTTTTTTTTATATGTTACTACCCTTCCGTTCTTTAAATAATTAATTCTAAAATACTTCCCGCCTTAAGGACAGTAAATATTCCTATTTAAATTTCTACCTAATTCCTAAATTATAATAATATTATAAGTCTCCTTTTATTCGAATAAAATTTTCCTTCTCTTATACAATTTCCCTACGTTCTAGTATAATATTTTTAATTAGATTTTTAATTACCCTAAAATAGGGTTTTTATAAATCCTTTAATAGAGGATAAGGGTATTATTTCTTTTAAGGGAATTATAATTATATAAAAACTATTACTATTATATATCCGACTCTTTATATTTTAAAAATATAGGTAATATACATCTATTGGGCTTTATTAAATTAAGGGTTTCGGTTGGAGGGTCGGGCTAATAATTTTTTTTAATCGCCCTCTTTTTATACCTCCTCTAATTTATTTCTCTAGGGTAGTAATAATATAAGAGTTAGGAAGGGCGTCCAATAGGTTACTTTTATTTATAATTTCTATTATTAATTCTAATACTCTTCCGGCTAGGTTCTTACAAAGGGGGGCGAATGCCCGCGGCCTTTCGGTATATATAATAAATATTTTCGTAATAACTTTCTGGAGTAAGGGGTACTCTTTATAATTATAAATAAAATATTTCTTCTTCCTATACAATTTATAATAGACGACCGATTTATTTTCGTTTAACGGATAATTTATTTTACTAAAATAATATCTTTTATATTTAAATTTACTATATTGGGCGTAGATATTTTCCTAACGATAGAATTTTACTATATATTTAATTCCCTAATATTTAATTATTAGACGTTATTCGAAACTTGGAACGGTTCGTAAGGGTATATACCGCCATTCTAAAGGAAGAGATTATCCTAAAGGAAATTCGCTGCCTTCGAAGTAGCGATTTTTATTAGGAGTAAGCCTTTATTCTTTTTATCCCTTTTTTTCTAAGGCCGAATTCTTATAATAGTTGCCTCCTTATTTTTATCCCTCGTTGTATTTATTAATATTTCTAATATAGTATAATTAATAATATTATTCTAGGGTACGCCCCGGACTAATATATTTATAGTATTTATAATAACGAAGGCCTCTTTACTAAAGATTTTTATAACCTATATTTAATTTTACTAATACTAATTACGTATAGATTTATTGAAGATAATTATATAATTTCTAAATATTAGTATCCGAATAGCTATTCTAACTATTAAACTTAGTTTCTTCCGGCCTAGGGTCGTTACTATAGCCGTCTTTATATTTTCGTTCGAGCGGTTTATAAATTTAGTGGTAATAGTTACTCCCTTAATAGTAAATTACTATTCGAAGTTAAAGGTGATAAATTTCTTAATAGTAATAGTAAATAATTATTAGAAGGTAATACTAATTTTATTCGGGATAACTTTCGTTATAATATCGGCCTATTATTTCGGTACTTCTTAAGTACCTTTTTTAATTTCCTTTAAAATATCCTTCTTTAAATTATTAAAATTCTTTTTAGTAATAAACTAGTCGGCTCCAACCTTATTAGCTTCGGATTGTATAAATTTACTTTTTCTAACGCAAGTCTATACGAATTTAAGAAATAATTTTCGAACCTAACGTTAATTTTCGGTCGAAATAATATTGTAGTCTATAGATTTATTCGCTCTAGCAATGAATTTTTTTAATATTTTATTATTTTCCTCCGTTTTATCCGAGGTCTTTATAATAAGTACGGTTTTAAGGTTATTATATATGGGAATTTCTACGAGCGGGTTGTAGACGCTATTTTTAAGCCTACAAATATTACTATTTATAACTATTAGTAACGACGATACAACGCCGTCGCTGCGTTCGTTGTAGGATATTGTGAGGGACGTAAACGACCCTCCTGAGTCGATTGCCGTTGTTAGTTTTCGTTTTGGAGCATTCCTCGACTAGAAATCGGCGTTTCCGGTTTCGGCGTCGTTTTTCCTATAAGAATAATAATAATTTTAATAATAAAGTGAATATTTCAATTTGAAAGGCCTTCAGCTCCAGCATAGTATAGATTAAATCTATCAAAAATCGACAAGTAAAACGGTACTACTTTTATATCTATTCAACTTCATTCCGTAAAGTTATTATTAATATTATGATTTTTTAGTCCGTACAAATAGACTTCTTAGTCCGTACAAATAAATATTCTCTTAGAAAAAGGCTTAGCCCTAAAGCCCAAAGAAAAGAATAAAGATGAAAAAATAGAATTCTATACTAAGTATTACGATTAAGGTTCAATCTAATTGTTGTGGTACTAATTGTGTAAAAACCCCAAAAAGATTTCCCCTTAATTAGGTTCGAATAGACCGCTTTCCCGATAGAGGATAGATATTATCGGGCTTTAGTGTAATTTCGTTATTAGAATAGGCTATTACGCTATACCACTATACTATATAACTATTACTACGGTTTGTAACAATCGTTATACAGCCTCCCCTTATTAATTATTTTTTTCTTTACGACTGCCTTAATATCTTCCCCTTTATCTTTAAACCTTCAATAGCCGTATTGTTTTCGTTATAGTCCTTCACAATTATATTATTCTCTATTACCTTCAATTAGATTTTTAAGTATCTTGGAGGATTCGGTATGTCTAGATTATTATTATAATAGTCTTTAAATCTACGCGCTGCATCTTTGAACCCTCCGGTATCGTACTAAACCGGATTTGAATCCTATCCTTTCCAATGAGTAAACCTCGGCGCACCCACCCCAAAACCTGCGCGCACCCAAAAACCCTCTGGGCAGCCGATATTGAAATTATTGTATTTTTGCCGTGTTTTTAATTGTTTTATATATCTAATACCTTGGTCAGATTTACCAGCTGGGTCGCCCAACTATATGAACCTCTATATAATTCTTTAACCCCTAGTTATTTAAATTTCATAATACTTTTATAATATTGAATGTAAAATACTGGGAATCGACAGCTCTATTCAATTAATAGTATTTGTAAATAGTCAATCTTAATTGAGGTTAATAATATTCTATATACTAACGTTTAACAGCGCTAGTAATTCAAAGAGCTCATTAAACGAACTAAACGATAATATCTCGATAACCTTATTCCCATTTTCCTTTACTATCTACTCTCGAGCCCTCACTACCTAATATCTCCCCAACTCATTATCTTCCTCCTCGTCTTCATCGTTATTAGCTACATCAATATAGCTATACGCCTCACTCTACATACGACTACGGGCATTAATAATATCCATCTCTTCAATTGTACGCCTAGCCTTATATTAAAAATAGTTACCCCGCCCTATAATTTGAATAGGTTGAATATTCTTTAATCTATTGCGCAGCGCCGCATTTTTCTTCCTAACCTTCTTACTCTAACTTAGTGGAATAGCTTCGTCACTAAACGGACTACCCTACTTTAACGGGCGACCCTTGGGTATAGCCTTAGCGGCCGGGCGAAAATATAAATATCTATCTACCGTATCCTAATATAGTAATTAGTATAAAATTAACCCAGAGAAGGGATAGTAGTAATTTTACCCGTTATTAAATAAAATATTAGAATAGGTAATAGTCGTATTTAATAACCAACGCTATTTTACTAACTTCCTTCTTAGCCTCTATCTTATAAATATAAAGTAGACTAAATTATACTCTAAATTATTAGGTATACAGCTAGAGAGCCTTACTAAGGTGATTTAAAATAGGGAGGCTACCCTTCAATTAATTATACTAATTAGTAAGTAAATTACATACCTAAATTATAATACTAAGCGGAGTATTGTCTACCTATAGGAGCCCAATTGTATTTATACGTATACGGGACAATAATTTGGTCATAATCTCCTTAAAGTAAATATAACGGCGGAGGGTATATTACTTATTAGCGTTATATAAATTAATTAAACCACTACATATAAATAATTTATACGATTTAAGGGAACCATTATTGGATTTACTTAGTAACATAATTCTTTACCTATAATTGAAATACCTTTTAGTATAGTAATTAGCCTACTCTTTTTTGTAAAGGAGTAAATCGGTTGTAATTTATTTAATAATAACTCCTTATGCCCCTCTAAATTAACAATGTAGAAATTATAAAGCGTATTTAAATTCCGGTATCAACAGTACGTAGATTATATATTACTATATATAAAAGAACCCTACTCTAATATTAGCAACTTTATTAGGAAGTAGGCCTGATCTAGCCTATATTCTAGTAATTATCTTAGCTTTCTTATATATACAACGTACTTTAGCAATATTATTCTAATTACATTAATTCATTACCTCTTATTATAATTATTATACTACTACTTCGTTATTACTAGAATTATTTCTACTACTCTCCTCCTCGTTAGCTCCCTCCTTATTATCCTCCTTAATACTTAATTGCTATTAATTAACTCTATTGTATACTAAATCGTTTTAATTTATACATTATTAATTATTTTTAAAGTACTTAGTACCATTATAATTAATATACTATACGTAACGTTAACGCTAGGTATTTGGGAAGATTTAATTGATAGTTCTAATTAATTAATTAGTACCGTTAGTTATAGTAACCGTTGGTTCGGGTATTGAAAAGTTATTTAGCGTCTTTTTAATATGCTTAACGAGCTAGCCAAAACCCTTATCCCTCTCGTTATTGATAATTGCTTGAAAGATTAGTATAAATAACTTCTCTAGCATAATTATAATATTTTATATAGCTAATATATAATACCGGTTGGTCTTATACGTAGTATTAAATAATAGGGTATATAGGTATCGCCTCTATATCCTTTTTTGTTTATATAGAGCCTAAAAACTATAGCGCAGTATAGTAGTTTCCTTGTCTTTAGAGCCGTCGTTATTAATACCGTAGTTAAAGTAATAGTATTTAAGTATAACGAATTTATTATTCTCGATAGTATATACGAACGCTTATATATTAGTATATCTACTATTATCGACTTATTGTAATTATTAGCGCCAATTATCAAAGTTTTTATATATAAATAACAATTTAGGGAATTTGGTCTTGATTATTGTATAGATATTGTATGTAGTTAATTCGCGTTATTAAAGGAGACCCCGAATATACGGCCAATTCTCTATATCGAACTATTATCGGAAAATTAAATAATAAGAGAGGTCGCGAAATGGAGGATGACGGTAGTATATACGATTGACTACCTGTACGGTATATTTATAGTCGTTCTTCTTAAATATTTGGATAATAATATCAAAGGGATATTTACGTATAATCTTTCTAATTATTAAGCGTCGCTTCTTGTAAGGGTTCTTGGATTCTTACGGACGCGATTTAGCGCAGTTGTATTTAAAGACTCCACGATATACTTTATTAATTATAGGCCCTATCTTAAAATAATCGCTACGCGCAATCGCGACCCCAAATCTATAGTAGTAATACATTTCAACGACCTTACGTATAATTATATCGATATTACCGGGAGGGAGGTTAAATAAGGCGTTGTCGGCCGGAATAGACTATTCAATATCATCGTCAATTGAAGTATAACTACTTGCGAAAGTAACCGACGAAGTAGTAGAATTGCAATAACGACGAGGCTGCACCCACGTGGGGGCATTGTAGAGAATTTGAGAAAATATTTATTAAATATTAGCAATTGAATACAATTAATATTATTTATAGCCGATCAAGGGCGATTAATTTGAACGATATTACGTACGTTAGGGATAAATATAGTAGTACGATTACAATATACAAATATACAAATATAGCGTTCAAAGTACGGTATATATAAAGTACTAGTATATAAAGTACTAGTGCAAATAGCCGTATAAAAAAGCGTAAAAGAAATAACCAAATTAGAGGGAATGTTTCGTACATTGAAAGGACGAAATTTAGCTAGTAAAAACGGGGTTTACAATGTCAGGTGTCATCAGCTACACGGTCCCACATTTCCCGGTTTTTGGGTGCGCCTAGGTTTTGGGGTGGGTGCGCCGAGGTTTACTCTTTCCAATTTACTTAGTATTTAAGTTTGCTATTTATTAATCTGTAGGTTAAAATATTTTCCACCTCCTATTCTTCCTTATTATTAATAATTTCGCCTTTTAAATTTTCGTTAGCTTACTTAGGTAGTAGGTTGTTTAAATCCTTCCTTAGGCGGTTAATATAGAATACCTTTGAACCTCGCTATATTTCCAGTACTTTTAAAACGTATAAATACTTAACTATCTCAATAATTTTGTAGTGCACCCTAGTTTGGGGAAGGTCTAATTCATTATTGGGCCGGTCTATTAATTAAGTCTTCTTAATAATAAATACTCTATCACTGATTCTAAAATCTAGCTCTCGTCGGTATCTATTCGCTTACTTAGTCTACCTATTTTGTACCTACTATATTACTTCTTTAGCCTCCTTCTGTACTTTCTCTAGTCTTCTTACTATCTGGGCGGTTTTTTAGCGTACAAGTTTCTCCTTCGGGTTAGCGATAGCCTTTTATTCTTCGTTTAGTCCGTATATCTAGTCTATTGTAAGTAGCCCTCTCTAGTACCCGAATACTACTTCGCAAGGAGATAGGCCGTCTAAACTTTTATACGGTAGGGTATATTGTATTATATCTAAAACAAGAACTAGGTTTAACTAATCGTCCTAATTGTAGGACATGTAGGGTCGTAATCTTTGATTAATAGATTGGTTTATAATCTCTACCTGCCCGGTTATTTAAGAGTAATCCGTATTACTAAGTTTCTATTTAATATAGAGAAGTCTAATTAGTTCTTAAGTAAAATTTAAGACAAATTGTAGTCCTTTATTACTAGTAATATCCTTTAGTAAACCTAAAATCCGATATAGTCCTTTAAAGTATAGGGTTATTGCTTTTTGCCCTATAATTGTATTTTTGTATGGGATATACTACGAAAGCTTTGAAAAATGATCTACTATTATTATGAAGTTATTATAGCCTTTTTTATCCTTAGGCATTGATTCAAAATCCATTATAATAGATTGCTAAGCCCTATCATCCTTTTATAGCTTAACTATTCATATTTATCCGGGTATTTCGGCTTTAAGAACCTTTTATAATTTATAAGTCTAATAATTATTAATATAACGGTTAACGTCTACTATATAACTAGGCTACTAGTACCGGGCGACAATATTCTTTCGAATCTTATTTCTTCTAAGGTAGGTAATTAATAGTATATTATAGTATTCGCGTATAATCTTTATTCTGAAGTATTCTATTTCCGGTACAAATAATTTTCTATTATATAGGGTAAGGCCTTATACTTTTAAAAATTGCGGATTCTCTTCTATTTTATTAGTTTTCTTACATTAGATTAAAATAGATTCGTCTATTCGGTTACTATAGAGAATCCTTTCTACTAGTAATCTTTTCTCTATAATTCTATCCCTTATTTCTTTATTATTTTATTCCTTCTTAGAATTTATTTCTCTAGATATTGCTAATAGTTTAACTTTAGGCGTTTCTTCCTTATGCCCCGCATATATAAATATTCTACTATTAGGTTTTAATCCTTTTAATATTTATTAATCATTTCTTCGTTTTAGAATAATCTTTAAAACTTTTTATAATAGTACGTTAGTAGTAATATTATCCTTTCTAAGGCGGTATATCATTTTAAAATTATATTTTGATAGTAACTCTGACTATACTATTTGTTTAGAATTTAATAGCTTTTTAGTTGAGAAGTATTTTAGTACTTAGTAATCGGTTACTATTGTAACCAGTTTATTAATTCCTTTTAATTCGGGTTACTATAATTAATACCTTTTATTACAATTAGTAGTTCCTTATTATATATAGAGTAATTAAATTTCGCAAGTACTAGCGTCTCTAAATAGAAGGTTATCGAATGCTATTTTTCCTATCCTTTTAGTCCCTACTTGTTTTAGGATAATACCCTTACGTATATTCTATCCGAGGCGTCAATTTCCATCCTAGTTTTATCTCCGTATTTATAGTAATTTAGAATTAGAGTTTGTAATATTACGGTCTTTAACTTCTCGAAGGTTTACTAGTACTCTTTAGCCTATATAAATGTATAGTCCTTTTTTATCAAATTATTAAATAGCTTTACTATTCGTTTAAAATTCTTAACGAATTTTCAATAAAAGTTATAGAAGCCTATAAGTACTTGGACCCTTTTAAAATTCTTTAGCGTAAATTAATATCTTACTAGAGTAATTTTATCGGGATTAATAGCGATTCTATCCATACTGATAATAAAGCTTAGGAATTTTGTTTTTATTATATAGAATTCGTATTTATCAATATTTATTTATAGGCCGGCCGCTCTCAATCGGTTAAGAACGGTCTTAATATATCTTTTGTAGTCCTTTAGGTTATACGAAAAGATTAAAATATTATTAATATATATACTATAAAAATTATAGTAATTTATAAGGGTATTATTTATTAAGCGTTAGAAAGATAAGGGATTTCTATATAGCCTAGAGGGTAATACCTTATATTTGTACACGCTAAACCCTACTCTAAATATTGTAAAGTCTCTATATCCGGGAGCTATCTAAATATAATAAAAAGCTTATTCAATATCGATTTTAATAAAGATCTTCGCCTTACTAATTTGTACTAGCATTTTATTAATAAGTAGTAATAAATATTAATCCTTCTTTAAAATAGTATTAGACTTCTTATAATTAATAAATATCTTAAAGTTATTATTAGCCTTTAGTATAAATAATACTAGGGCCGCCTAAAGAGCAAATTAGCCTTAATGAATCCCTCTATAAATTTTTAGTAATATACTTTCTATATTCCTCGAATTCTTTTAAAGTTATATATTAAAGAGGGTTAATATTTGATTCTTTAACTTTATAGCCTTCTTCTAATTTAATTAGATAATTTATTAATAATTTATATTTTAATGGAGCGTTGGAGTTAATCTTATTAAATACCTTTAATTCTTTGAGGGAGTAGTAGTTTATTAGCACCTTCTCTAATACTAAGGCCAAATCCTTTGGATTATCGCGTAGCGTTCTTTAGGATTTAAATATTTCAATTATTTTATTAACTTTGTATAGATTAATAATTTTTAATTTAATTTTACGTTTCTTCATATAATATTCGAAAATAATCGTATTTACAATAATGAAGTTAATTGGGCGTACTTTGGTTTAAGCCTATTGGTGTTCTAGCCGGTATGGGCCTTATTCATCCTATAAGGGGAAGGAGTCTACTTTTCGAACTAGTTCTAAGCATTCTTCTATTAGTAGGTAAGTTTTATCCCTATATAATTCTCTTTCTATATACTTAAAGGCGCGCGCGTATACCGACGGGGATAGAAACTAATTAGGCTTTCATTATACTAATTCTAATAATTTCTAATTGGGGGATTTTCCTTCCGGGGTTATTTCTTTCATTTCTTATATTTTTTTATTAAATTCTTTTAATTTTTAGATTCTAATTTGAATTGCTGCTCTATCCCTCCTTTATGTATCCTTTTGTTCTATAGCTCTTACCTACTTCTTAATATCTTCTTAGTACGCGGGATCCTTTAATTTGTTAACCTCCTTACCGATATTAATATTTTTTACTTCTTTTAAGTTAGGTATTATATCGGTTAGAAAGATTAAATTATTAGTACAATAGTTAGGAAGAATATTGTTTTCTATAAATTAAATTTTCCTTAACATTATATCTTTTTTTAATTTAGGGAGTACTAATATTTATCATTTGTTATATTAGTAACCTTAAACCTAGATATTACCTTTTATAGCCCTATTAATAAAATCGGGTTATAAGTTTTTATAAGAGGTAATGTATTTTAGTATAAAGTTATTATAGCGTTCTAATTATAATTTTCTTAATTTAATTCTAAATTTTTTATTTATAAGGATGTAAATATCCGCTCCAATATCGACGAATATACGGTGTATGGTAATGAATAGTCTATTATCAATTATAGTATATATAATAAAAAATTGCTTGCCGCTCCCTAAATATTAACTTAAACTAAAATTTAAATAAGTTTTACTTATTTAGTATATTTTAATATTTTCCCTTTTATATTTCTAGTCGATACTTTTCTTAGAGTAGAGATTTATCCTTAGGAACCTAATTTTCCGAATTAGAGGCCGTTTGCAAATTTTCTTTAGAATCTTTTTTAAATACTAGATCCCTAGGTACCTTTATTATTTCGGGAAGTATTCCGGACGGTATCTCTTTACTTAGCCCCTACGTTTCGTTAGTAATAGTATTAAATTTAGCTTCAAGATCGTTTACTATTACAATTTTCGGCTTTTAAGGACAAATTGTAAATTAATAGCCCACTTAGCGATAATTAAAATAGCGATTCTCAGCGCTTATATTACCGGATATGTAGGATTAGCTATAGAATAGGGTATGGGGCTGGCACGGCTCAATTGAGCCATACCCAGTCCAGTATTATAGTTGAGCGCAGGGCACTCGCCTGCCA
This sequence comes from Neurospora tetrasperma FGSC 2508, assembly GCF_000213175.1. Taxonomy (NCBI): domain Eukaryota; kingdom Fungi; phylum Ascomycota; class Sordariomycetes; order Sordariales; family Sordariaceae; genus Neurospora; species Neurospora tetrasperma. Next base: position 3,068,544 of record NW_009799102.1, read on the forward strand.
TTGGCAGGCGGCCGCCGGGAAGTGGGGCGCCCGCGCTACAGTCCAGGGTGGACCATGCTCGGACTAGGGACCTTATATAAAAGGACCCTTATCTAGGCCGGCCAACGGCCGTCTACTTTCCTTCTGTATCTCGCTTTTTTACTTTAATATTATTAATTATATTAATAGATAATTAAAGTTTTCAAGCATTCTAGCGAACTATAATATTTAGTAGCTATAATTAAAAGATCTAATTGATTAAATCATCCTCAATTAATCGATCCCTTCATTAGGAAGTCGCTTAATTAACCTATTTAAGCGATTAAGATTAGTCCGCTAACCTTGCGCTTCCCGATCATTAGACCCTATATTTCTCTTTAGCGAGTATCGACCCTACAATTAACCCTCCTTTACCGGCTATCGCCGCTTCGGTTACTTTAGTTGCTTATTTTTTTTTCTATTATACTTTTATTCGATTGTACTTCGGCCCCTCAGTAAAATCCTTATATATTCTTCATACCGCTATTATTACCGGTTAGTATTGGGATAAATAATTATACTACCCTAATTTAAGCTATTACGTATACGGACTTTGGTACGCGCTGTAGGATCCTTTAATATAATAAGTTTCTCTCGCTCTAGCGATTTTATTCCGGCGATTTCGAATTAGCAATTTTCTCCCCTATTTTATATTTATACGGTTCTATAATTGTGGCGTTAATACTATACTATAACCCTATAATTATAGTAAACCTTATATCCGGCTCTTTTAATAATAAGGATCCGCCCGGTAAACCGGCGCTACTTTCTTCTAATTTCTTTAAATTAATACTAATTTATCACAAAATATTCAAAAACCCTATTAGACGAATTAACCTTCAATTTAACTGCAACTCTCGTACAATAAACGCTAGATCAAATAATAGTACCGCTAGCCCGGCCTTACTACCTTTAGTAAATAGCCCCGATAAAGTCGATCCTTTCATTATATTTCTCCTTATTATACTTCCTTTAATACTATTAATTAATAGAGCCCCTCCTGGCCCCCGGAAGCTATTTAACCCTATACTAATATTATTATCCTAATTAAACGCTACTTTATCCGCTTTACCCAAGCTCCGCGCTTCAATAGCCGATACCTCAATACTTATTCGAAAGGTATTACATCGTATTAGAGGCAATATTCCCTCCGGCTACGACTACCTACGTATAAATATACCCTCCAATTTACTACCTAGTAAGAATATTAACTAATTTATACTTACCCGGATAAAATACTATAATTAAAATACTAATTGTAAATTCGATAATATTTATAACGAATTTAATACTAACGCGGCCAAAATTAACCTCGTTGATATTCGTATCGATAATTTTAAAGTTAAAGTGGATAAAAATGTCTCTCGTTTTGATAAAGATATTGATAATGCTATTTCCGTTATTAGGAATAATTTGAAATATTTTAAAGGTATTTTTAATATAATTAAGGATATAGGTAGTGGTTTGGATAATACTAGTAAGAAAGCTAATTTACTTAATATTGATATTAATTAATTGGATATAATTTTCTGTAGAGAGTAGGTGGAAATTGATCAACGCTTTGAGGGCGTAGTTAAATCCTTAGATATTAGTAAAGTATAGGTTGAAAAAATATTTAATATAATTAAGGCTATTGAATAATAGCTCCTCTCTATTGCTAACCTACACAAAACCGGCATTTATTCCCTTGTTATTCAATAAATTTTTAATAATACTAAAGCGGTAATTATTAATAAATTAGTAGAGATAATAATCTGTATAAGCCTTAAGATTCCTACTATTGAATTTTACTCTACCGAAAAATCCGCGTTCAATTATAGTTACTTTAGTATTAAGTTTAGTATTGAATTTAATAAGTATTACGCTACGGTAGTTAATGATGCCGGTAGCCCTAACCCCGCCCGCTTTTATTACGCTAAATTAATTAGCTTTTCTTTAAGTGTCGATAAGGTAGAGGTAGCCTACTAATTATATACCCTACCCGACTATAATCACTCTAGTTTATCCCCTAATCATAATACCGATTAAGTACTTAATCCTAATTTACGCCTATCCCTTAAATGTAATAACTGTATATTAGACCGTCGTTTAGCTGAATTCTAAGGACGTTTCGAAGTAATTACTCAATTCCAAAAATAATTAGCGGCCGAAATCCGTATAATTGCTGATAAGGTAGGAGTAAGTGGTAAACCCCCTACTAAATTAAAATATAGTAATAACCCGTTGTTAAATAATTTAAATTTTAATAAATCGAATTCTACTAATTTTAAGTATGAGCGCTATTATAGAAAATACTATAAGGTTAGAAAGGTTCGCTGCAAGAAATATTATAAATTTAATTATTATAATCGTAGTAATTCTAACCCCGATAATTCCGACTCCGAGGATAGAGACGCTCCCTCTCCGCAGCCCTCTCCTAGCTTTAATCCCCCTAATAGTAGTAGTAGTAGTAGTAGGCCCCCTAGTAAAGGAGATTTGCCTAGTGATAAACTTAGTAATTACTGTTATTGGGCCGGTACTATCGATACTGGTTATTCTTTTTACTTATAGAAATCTAATTTTAAATTTAAATGCGAAGATATTAGATAGTTCGTTCCTTTCTATACTAATCCCAATAATATCGGTATTATTACTAATAGTAAAACCCCAATTTATACGGACGCTTTTTTCCTCTATAAACGCTTACTATTATTCTTTAAAAATAAGGATATTACTACCGATGCTAAGAAATAAATTATATAGTATTCTTCTACCCTACTCGGTGGTATAATTATACTTTAGTAGAGTAATGAAATCAATCTATTAAAGCGCCGCTCTTTTCGCTGGAATAGGTTCGAATTAATACTTAAGGTATTAGTTGACTATTTCCTACCTAATTTAGCTACTACAATTAGAAAATTCACTAAAGACCGCTTCGAATTTAAGGATATCCCCTGCAACGAGAATACTCTATTTTAATTTATTTAGTATAAATTCCGCTATGTGTACGCAATAGGTATTTTCCATTGTATTAATAAAAACTAGTATAGTATAATAGTTTAGATTTAGATTAATATAAATTTTAAGATTAAATAAAATTTAAACCCGCCTAATAAAAAAAATACCCTTTCTAAGTACTTCGCCGAGACTGAAGGTACTAAAGTAGTACTATTAATAACTATTCGCAAATGCTATTTATATATCTATTAGAAGGTTACTAGCGCCGTAGTAAAGGTTGAAGCCGTTATCCCTACTAATTAATATAATAGGACCTACGACTATTACAATTGTAATAATTAGTATAACGACTGCAACCGTAGTAACCGTCGTAACGACCGCCGCGATAATTGTAATAACTACCGCGATAATTGTAATAACTACCGCGATAATCGTAACGACAACCGTAATAATTATTAGGATAACCGCCGTAATAACCGCTGTAATAATCGCTATAACGATTATAAGGATATATATTATAACGACCGAACTAACTATATTGATTCGGGAAGCGACGGAGCCGCCGATACTAATTCGGACAATTAGGCCGCCTATATTAGTAATATATCGGTAGCTTCTAGAGGTTTGGATTCAAATAATAGTAGAAGTATTTTTTATACTATAGAGGCGTTTAAATTTATATTTAATTCCTATAGTAAATTAAAGTATATTAATTACTATAAGGTTTTCTTATTTATAAAGTTAAAAAGATAATACGTAATGAAATACCCGGCGTATTATTAATTAAAATCGCTATCCTTATTCGCGCCCTTATACTGAATATACGTCTATTACCTTTAAATATTCCTGTCTCAAAATACGCTCTTTTACTATGTAGATTTCTACGAAAATATAAAATAGGGTTGAAAGAAGGCGATACTATTTAGACTCCCCTTATTTAATGAATTACTAATATTTAAAATACCAATCCACGAGGATAAGGAAATTTTAAAGGGGCTACTATTAAACTATACGTACTTCGATATTATAGCCTAATTATCGCCGATAGCTACGGAGGTAGAAATTTATGTAAATCCCGGCGCTGCAAAGATAATTATAGGCCGAAAGTTCCTCTCTACCCTCGATTATACTATTTTGATTAAGTATACTACTAAAATTCGAGGAATCTGCGGTAAATTTATTAAATTAATAAAATAAATTACTTTTATATTCTTTATTAAGGGTACTATTAAAGGAAAACTAAGCCTAATTAAAATTAAGACCGCCGGCTAGGTAATAGACAAATTCCAACCCACTTTATTATTAACCAACTCTTTCCTCTACCCCCAATAAGCCGATATTAATTATAATACCGAATTAATTACCTTCCCTAATATAGGCCCCTTGGTTGTTCCCTTTAAGGTACAATAATATACGGTTAAATATATAAGAAAAGTTACAATATTAAACAAAATTATTTTGCAACCTAGGGAAGAGGTAATAGTACTAGTCTACTATAAGCCCCTATCTAAAGGCCGTAGTTTTATATTCAACTCTAAAAACGGGGGCGCTATAAACGTAATAGTTGATTATAGATTACCTAAGTTAATTCTCTTCAAGAATTCAACCCGTAGAGTAAGGGTGTTCCCCAAAAAAATAGTATATCGGCTATATTAAAGAGTATAAAGATAATAGATATTTTATTAATAATTAGAACGAAATTGAATTAGCAGCCTTTTTTATTTAAGTATTTAATGTATTCGATGATAACCCTACAATTATTATAGACGAGGTAATCGAATATATTATAGCCAATTATATTCCCTTAATTAACTTTAAAATAAACCTTACTCCTACTATTAAAATAACCGCCCTTAAGTAGCGACCTAACCCCGAACTAGCTACCATCGACCCCGAGGCCCCGAAGTTTCCCCCCGTCCCTGAAAAAATTTCGACCCTAGGTATTTGTATAGATAGACTAGAAATAGTAATAAAAGAAAGGGTATATATTTATGTAGCCGATAAGAAATATATTTAAATTTTAGAGAAATTCGTATAATTCTATCTATTACTTTAGGTTGAAGGGGGATTAGTAAATATACCGGAAGATAAATATATGCGCGTAACTTTGGTAGAAGGTTAGTAAAACTAGAAGGTAGCTATAAAAAATTATTTACAAAATAAGAAGGAATAAACTATTATTAATAAAATCTTCAATATACTATATAAGTAGAGTAAAATATAATAAATTATTCGTATAATCCTATTCGTACACCTGATATTTATTATATAGAAGGAAATAAGAGATAGGAAATAAAAAGGACGCCCTATTATTAATGTAAAAGTAATCAATAGTCTTACTATACCCGATAATTACCCTCTCCCTTTCTAAAACGAAGTAATCGCCCTTATATAGGGTAGAAGGTTTATTACGGTTATAAATATAGTAGCCTTCTTTTATTAATTCGGTATCTAACTAGATTATTAAAATTACTTAACCTTTATTACCTATAGAGGGCTCGAGGCCTTAACGGTTACCTAAATAGGATTTTACAATACCCCCGCCTATATATAGAGGTTTATAGACCGCCTCCTCAACAATTATAAAGACTATTATTACGTATATATTAATAATCTTATTATAGTATCCGACTCGTAGGAGGAGTATATAGCGTACTTAATAGCTATATTTAGGCTCTTCACTTCCAAAAATATTTTCTTATTACTTAAGAAATTATTCCTAGACTACCCCAACGTCGAACTCCTATATTTCCGTATCGATAGCCTTAATTTATAGAATATTAAATAATATATTAAAACGTTAATGAGATTTACTTTCTCCAATTAATTAAAGGCTCTTAAATAATACCTAGGGGCATCCAATTTCCTTCGGCACTTAATACCTTACTATTCCTAATTCTTTAAACCTTTCCAACGGAGGAAGGTCCAACTTCTAATTATAGGGCGTATAGAAGGGGCAATTATTAATAGTAAGCCGGCAAAGAGGGCTGCCTATTATATACGTACTAGATTTACCCCTATACCTAATAAAAAAAGTACCTTTAAAACAATCTAAGCGGAAATTTATAGTAACGCTATACTTTATTATTTCAACCTAAATAAATAAACCTTCATACAAATCGATAGTTCTATCGAAAGCGGGTTCGGTATAATACTATTCTATTTAAAAGAGGGCTACTAATAGGAACCCGGCTCGTATATCCCTACGAACTAAATATTCCCTATTCTCTTTTTTAATAAATATTTTACTAATACTAAAATTAAATATAATCCATTAGAATTAGAAATCGCCTACTTAATCTAAGTAGTAAAGAGATTGCGGATACGAATCTACTTATACAATATAATTATTATTATCCTTACTAACTATTCCACAACGAAGGGAATCGTCGAATAAAGGTCGCTATATACTATATTAACGGATAGAAATAATAAACAGCTAATTAACGCTTCTGTTTACTTCTCTTAATACAATATTAAAATTCATTATTTACTAGGGAAATTTAATTTCGTCCCGGATATTCTAAACTAATTTAAAATTATTAATAATATCTAATTAAAACTTAACGGCATACTAATCCTTAATAACATTTAATTAGTAATTAATTAAATATCCCTAGTAATAGTGGAAGTAATCCTCGACAATAAATTAAAGAACCAATTTATAGTTTTATACTGAAAGGATAAAAAGTACGCCGCAATAATCGCCGATCTAAAGAACTTCTACTTAGACAATGAAGATGTTATATCTATTTAATACCCGGGCTACCTATTTTTCATAATTAATAACCTAATTTATATTACTTAGTTAAACGATATAAGGACCCTATACGTCCTATATAATTATATTTAAAAGGTTTTACAATTAGCGTACGACGAGAAATACTACTTTAATTAAAATGGGATACTATATAATCTAAAAAGATTCTCTATTATTAATAAAATATATTTAACTAAAAAATACATACCAAACTATTCATCCTACAACCTTAATTAAACCGACCACTCTTTGCCTATAGGAAAATTATAGCCTATTTATCTCAAGCTTCATAGTGCTTTACTAATACGTATAGTAATTATTAACTTTATTATCGGTTTATTAGAGGTACTTACTAAGGATTCCCTATAGAAGTTCCTTAACTATAATACCTTCGATTCCTTAATACCTACTACTAATATTATTTCTAAATAATCATTCCTCATCCTTAACTACTCTATTTATATTATAGAGGAATAGGGCACTATATTTGTACGCCTATTAATTCTATTAAATTAGGGTTTACTATTAAGGATTATCTCCGACTGCGATAGGAAATTTATATTTAATTTCTAATAAAGAATATAGAAAGCTCTAGGAATTAAACTCCTTATAATAATTGTATATTACCTATAAGGAAATAATATATTTAAATATAAGAATTAAAATATCAAAATTACTATCCGCTTTTATATTTTCGAGTACCCCGATAATACTTAGCTATTTCTATTACTAACCTTCTAATAGAACTTTAATAGTACTTACGTAGAGGCTATTAAAGTGTTGCCCTACGAATATTTATTCGGCTATCGATTATAAGGACCCTTAGAATTACTATATAATTTATCCTAAAAATACAATTTAGTATTATATAACTATATTTAAAAAGAAGCCCGGCTTACTATAGATTTTATAACGGCCAAAGTTAAACGCTTCTATAATCCTAACTGTAAATTAATAAATATCGAAGTCGGTAATAAAGTCTTCCTAAAGTTATATTATAAGTATTACCTACGAAATCGTCCATTCTAGAAATTCTTTTAATAATATATCGGCCCCTTTAAGGTTATTATAAAGGTCGGATAATTAATTTTTAAACTAGACCTTCCTTATATTATAAAGGGGATCTATCTAATTATTTCAATTACTTACCTTAAGTATATATCCTATAAAGAAGATCCCTTCCGATATATTCCCCTACCTCCAGGACCTATAGAGGATTCCTAAGAAGATTTAGAACCGGAGTTGGGCCCTAGGTACGAAGTAGAACGGGTAATTAACTATAAAGAATTGAAAGGAGGAAAATTAAAGTATTAGATTAAGTAGAAGGGATATAGTAATAAAGATAACGAGTAATAGACGGAGAAATAGTTTAAGAACGCTCCGCATTTTATTGTAGAATATTGGGAGAGGTATAGCGGCTACCCTATAAAAGGAAGGAAAGTCGCTAATAGTAAAGTTTTTGGTAAGAAGGCTACGAAGTGGACTATTAGAAGAAGGAAGGATTGAAGTACTACTGAGGATAGTAGATTTTTTATATGTGAGCCGGGACTTGTTACCGGATATATACGATTAGTTATAGAGTAGGGTATAGGGCTAGTACGGCTCAATTGAACCATGCCCAGTCCAGTACTATGGTTGAGCGTAGGGTATTCGCCTGCTATTGGTAGGCGGCTGCCGGGAAGTGGGGCGCCCGCCCTGCAATCTAGGGTGGACCCTGCTCGGACTAGGGACTTTGTATAAAAGGACCCTTATCTGGGCCGGCCAACGGCCGTCCACTTTCCTTCTACATCTCGCTATTTACTTTAATATTATTAATTACATCAATGGATATTTGGAGTTTCTGAGCATCCCAGCGAACCGTAACAGCTTAATTCCTTCATTTTTTTGAAAGTAGGGCTTAATATTTAGGAGTAAATAGCTTTAAAATTTTTATATTGAACCGAGTATTTCGGGGTATAAACTTCTTCTCCTTCGGCTTCCATTTTTTTCGTCAGATATTGGAATTTAGGGATTAGAGGAGTTGTACATAAAATTCGAAGTTTTTATTAGGGTTGAGGTAAATATTTTCAGTTAGTACTCTTAATTTTTAGATCACCTTTTAATATAAGTTTTCTTTTTATATTTCTTTGGGGATACAATATCAATTAATTAGTCGGACGAAGAAGGTTTTAAAGTTTTAGAATTTATTGGATAGCTTCATCCAGAATTTCCTATAATTGAGGGTAGCCTTCTTATTTATTCTGTAGTTGTAATAATTATTCTATAATTATTTTAGAAATTCGTCGACCGTTTCGATGTATTCGGAATAGCCGGGATTAAAATAAGGAAATATACTCTTTATAATTAAACTTCCAAAATAGAATATTACTTTCTTAATTTAAGCTACTTCGTTTACAAAGTAATTCGCGTTTTATTATAATTTATTCTTTATTTAGAAAGTTTAAATATTAAAGAACATTTTATTATTATCATTATTATTAAATATTAGAGCGTCTAATACTTTATGAGAATATTTCTAATTATATTAGTAGGGTATGAGGAGTTTTACCGGGGTATATCTATAATTTTCCCGAATAATTAGCGTAGTTAGATAGTAAAAAGGTAACTGCGCCCCTCTACTATA
>NW_009799102.1:3078653-3143762 GCF_000213175.1 Neurospora tetrasperma FGSC 2508
GTTACTGTTAGTTAGTTAGTTATTATTATTATTATTATTATTATTATTATTATTATTATTATTATTATTATTATTATTATTATTATTATTATTATTATTATTATTATTATTATTATTATTATTATTATTATTATTATTATTATTATTATTATTATTATTATTATTATTATTATTATTATTATTATCAATTACTATATTTATATCCGTATTTTCGTTATCAGCGATCTTAATAATTAATATAGCTCTCGACCATTGAGACCCGGACTAGACTATCAATAACCGTCTAAATAATTATATAGATAATCGTCTAAATAAAACGTCTAATAGTAGTTTATTTGGGCGTATTTTTATCTTAAAAACTTTATTTACTCTAGGGTTCCTAGCGGTGCCTTCTACTATAGCCTGATATATACTTATATACTATTGTCTTCCAATAAAGTACGATATTATCTGAATTTTTATATTGCTTTTGGGTATTCTTAATGCTTATTAATATTAAATTACTACGAACTATAGTAGCGAAAGTATATAATATATAACTTTAATGTAATATTCATTATTTGGGTTAGGCTATTTTTTACCCAAAAGCTTCCTCTATGCTTCCTAAATATATAGATTAATATAGTTTTTATTTAGTTATACTTCGAGGAGGAGCGGTACAATAATTAACTATTTACTATGAATAAACAATTTAGAACCTTTTAGGTAGTACTTTAGCGAAGGTAATATACTCTAACCGGGGGGGAATAACTATTTTCGTAAAGTATTACAGTATCCAAGTCCAGACTTAGGTATAAGAAATATATTTATTAATGTCTTATATATATATACCGCTATACCCTTAAATTTTGAATATACTAAGGTAGAGGTACAGATTATTATTATATTTAAAGCTAGTATTGGATCGAATAGTGCTGGCCGTAATTTATTAATACCCTATTAGGTTTAATATGCCTTTTCATCCCCCTTTTTCCGGAGATTATAATCGACCTCGTATCTTATTTGGAGGTATTAATAGTAAAAGCAGTTAATATCGGATGTCTAATCTTTAATAACGTCTTACTTATCATTAATATAGTCTAGTCTAATAAAATAAAAACAATAGAACTTTAGGCCTATAGACCCAATAGTACTATAATTTCTATCCTATTAAGGTATATTACCTATATAATATATAGTAAATACTAATACAATTGTTGGCTTGCCTTTGATATCTATTATAATACTTTAATCTAGTAGTATTAAATGACCTATCGCGTTTATAATAGCTTCGAAGTTAGATATATAGGGCCTAAGTACAATAGGGAAAATATTAGTATTCTTAGAATAATTTTTTAATATTAAGCTAACTAGTAATTAACATATCCTAATAATAGATCGACGAGTATTGTGGTAAATACTAAAGCCGTTAATAGAAGTAATAATTGGATAATTCAAAACTTTTAGTATAGAATTATTTATCCTATCCCAATATTACTCAAAGATTTCCTAACTATACGTATTAAGCTCGAACTAGGTACGTAGGGGCGGTATCTATACTAAAGGAATAATCTTTCTATTAAGAGAATTAGGGTTATTGTACCTACTTTCATCTATAGCCTTCTTAAGTACCTGTATTTTCTATAAGGTACGTTTAAACAAATAATATTCCTTTTATCGAGGGTTGTCCGGTATAGTACTATACTTTCGAAAAAGCTTTTTGGGTTTTCTTTTTTTCAATAATTTAGTTATTAATATTTTACCCTAAATAATTATATTAATTAGTAGACTCGGGTTATCTAGTATATCGCTATTAAAAAATCGATTTATATAGAGATAAAGCCGTTAATTAGGTATTAAGGAATTGAATACTCCTATTCGAAATATAATACTAATTTATATAATTTAAATTCCATATCTTAATTAACTTAAGCCCCAAAGCTAATACTAGGGAACTTATTATTAATATTTTTGATTATTAAGTATTTTTATACTATAAGGGTGACCTCCCTAGTATAATCTATAAAATCGCTAGTATAATTCTCACCTATAGCCTTTATATGGCTAATATATAATATATAATGTATATAATCCTCTAAAAATGGATAAAGGCAATCTAAATTATTAATATTATTAAAGTACCGAAAGTAAATGAAATCCAATGGAAAAATAGCTTTGCTAATATCCTTAGAATTATTATCGCTAACGAAATACGTATATTAGCCAAATATTATACGTACTAAATTCGACTAGTACAGCGTATAGTATAACTCTGTCAGGTTATTAATAAAATAGGCTATACCCTTATATATTTTAGTAGTAGTATTAGAGTTCAAAAAGGCTTTTAATAATAACTTTGGGTCTATAAAGTATAATAGTACTAGGATTGTATTTAGATTATTTGGTTCTTCTTTGGTTACTATAGTAGATTTAGAGCTTATTACTTCCTGTTATTATTGCCTTTACTTAGCTTCTTCCCGTTTGCGATTGGCTGAATCGGTTTTTATTTTAGCTATTTATAATAGAATTTAAGTAACTTATATATCTAACAATAGTAATCTTTTATTGATCCTCCCTTTTAGTATTCTGATTTATTTTAGTAATTATTATATAGCTAGGATTCGTTTGCCGTTTTGTCCCCGTAATATACCCAATATTTGTAGTAAGGTTATATATTATTCTTGAAATATTCGACTAGTATATGCGTGTAAGCTAAGTGCTAGTTGAAAAATAGAAAGTTCTGCGTACTAATCGCAATAGTAGTAGATTCAAGTAAAGATATCTATAATACGGCCTTCGGCGGGCTTAGGAATTTCGGTAATAGCCGGTTACTATTTATCTACCTATATATTAATAAGATTTTTATCGATAAAATCTTCGTCGAAAGGGATGGTGTTAGGTCTTTAATCGTTAAAGTCTCGCTTAGTATATTCTAGATTAAAGCGTAATTAATCTTCGTCAAATCTAGCGGATAAAGTATCGTAGTCTCTACTATCAATTATTAAGTCCGTAAACCTAGTACGGGGTATAACGTTTTAATTAATAGCGCCTATTTAATATTAATATTAAAAGTTAAATAAAGTAAATCGTTTCTAAATATTACTTCCATTATTATTATTATCGTCCTCTTAATTTTCCCCCACATTATTATTAACACTAAACATAATTATATCCTTATCAAATAGAGGGGTATAAGAATTTATATAGTTTAGCGATCTATAATTTTATTCGTATTGTTCGTCTAACAAATTATATATATTACGAGGTATAATTACTATACCCGACTCTAAATAATTTTTTATTAAAATCGAATTTAATGGGGCCTATACGAGCGAAGTGCTTCCGTACCTATGGACCGGGTATTTCAATACGACGAATTTAATCAAAGGTAATAAAAAATTCGGTTAATTATACAAAGAAGAGTTGGAAAGAAGAGTATTCTAAATAGGAGAGTTTAATAGACGGGAGGTAGATTAATAGTATAATTGATACTTCTATTTTACAAAAGTAGAGGGAGTATAATTAAATCGTTTACATATATCTTATTTTATATTAATAGTAAATACAACCCGAGAGTGTTATATTATCTTATTATATTACTAATGTAACGGTCTTATATCTTCTATTTTTTTATTTATCATTCAATAAAGTATTATAGTATTGATATAGTATAGAGTAGATCTACTAATATATAAATCCCTAAGTACCGTAAATGCGGAAGTATAGGGGTTAATTGGGGGGTATACTAATAATTATATTCTATTAGCCGCCCTATGTTTATTTTTACTAAGATTATATTTATTGTAACTTAGACCCGCCTAGGTAGCTTTAAGGACCTACCTGATACTTTTGATAGAGTAGGGTAAGTAAACTAAATACTATTAATCCTATTAATACTATTACTATTTACCGGTATTAATACCTATTATTAATATTATTCCGTTGTTTCATTTAGTCTTTTTAATATAAATATAAAGATTCTATAAGGCACCCGTGCTGATATAGCAGTTTGGAATCTAGTAGAATCTTCTGTCCTACGTTAGTACTATTTATTACCTTTTTTGCCAATTGTCTTCGAGATCTATTATATTAAAATTCTTCTATTTTATTACCTCTTCCTCCTCCTCTCTCTTTTATTCGTCGTAATACAAATTTTATTAAATTATTACGCTCGACGATACAGTTATTACGTATAATGCGATTATTGCGGCGGGTAAGTATTATGCAAAAGACTATATACTATAAATTGAAGTAATTGCGTACAATAGGAATTTAACCCCTAACTTTCATTTTTTTACGATTATAGTTATACGTTCACCGGGCTCTTAATCGCCGTTAGTATAAATAAATATATTGAATATTATATTGATAATTATTTCGACTAATAATTATATAGATAATTAGCAGACTCTTTCCCAATACCAATAATATTAGTTTAGATAATTAAGATTATTTACTAAGAGGTATAGATATAGAGGATGAATTTAATAATTTCGATAATTAGCGTTCTAAAGTGCCTGCTATTAAGCTATTAACTATGTCGGTATTACCTTAGTGTACTATTATTAGCTATATATAAGTCCCTAGATACGGTTAAGTAAGCGAACTTTTAATTAATCGACTTAGACCCTATTCTAACTTCTATTAATTAGTATCGCTATACCTTAATACCCTATACTAGCGATAGTTGGACCGTTTCTATAAGATAGTTAGGACGTTATATTAAATCTACTATAATTATATTAACCGATCCTCTTTGAAAGGATAGTCAACTACTAGTAAACGTAATATTATATAACTATTACTATATATAATAAAATAAGTAACCTATAGGCAATATATAATGTAGGTAAGGCTAATTTATATCCCCGGGATTCCAAAGCTAATTTATTCTTTAAGGTTAAAGCTTTCGAAGTCGAAGTAATATACCTCCCCCCTAAGGTTTTTATAATAATTAAGGTAGTATATTTCCTCCTTAATGTTTTTATAGTAGTTGAGGTAGAAGTAATTTACTTCCTTACGTTCATAGATAATAATATTACCTTCAAAAATAATAGTCGAAAACCTATTTGCGAGACAACTATAGTATAATTACTACCGAAGAATCTTTGAATGTAGGACTCGACGATATATTCGCCTAGGTTCAACGATTAAAATAGTAAGACTAAGCCTATAAGGGGGTCCTAACTATTCTAGCGATTACTACCGCTAGTTTATTTATACCTTTTATTATTATTATTGATTTATAAATTCGTCTTCGTAATAATATTCGTTTATTCATACTCGCTATTACTATTGCTAATTCAATTTCCGTTCGTACTTCTATTATTAGTTTTAGGCCTACCGGTAGAAATTCTATTAATAAGGGCTAAACGAATTATACCAAATATACCGGAGAAGACGATTACTCGGCCTTTAGGCTCGAGGCTACCTTTAATACCAGTTCTACTACTAATGAGACTCAATTTAATTATAGTTCTTAATCTTAGTATAGCCCCCAATTTAAATATAGTTCTTAATTTTACTATAATCCATAATTTTAATTTAGTAGTAATTATTAACTCTATTCTCAACCTGATTTCTAGTTATAATTAGGATGTATGTAGTCCTATTATAGTACTTAGTCTTCTTATAGTAGTAATATAGATAGTAGTATACTTTATAGTCCTTAAATTTCCTAAAGTTAGTTTCCCCAACCCGGATAGCCTTACTAGGGCAGCGGCGATTATTAGTATAATATATATAGCAATCTATATAATATATATAGCAATCTATATAATATATATAGTAATCTATATAACGAATATGGTTATTTATATAGCGGTTTCCAGTATAGCGGTTAGGTTCAATATAATCGCCCTTAATATAGTAATTATTTATATAGCAGTCCTTAATACAGTAGTTAATTATGGTATAGTAGCTAGTCTTTACTACCCTAGATACCCGGTGGCAGTCGCTAATCAGGAGACTATAGTTAATTAGAAAATTGTAATGAAGGTTCTTTTTCCAATAAATTTAGGGAATTGATTATTAACGACCCTAATTGATACCTACTCGAAGAGAGGTTTCTAAATACTTTTACACCCCTAGCCGCGCTAGTTTAATATCTTTGAAGGAATTAGGTATACCTTCCCGCATAGAATACGATATTTTTAATACCGATATTGACGAGTCCGAAGTAAATATTATATAGTTAATTCCCCGGGAAATAACTAAGGAGGTTATTAGTAAAATTAATTAATAAATACGTTAGTATATATTCGTTTACTATTCGAATCGGTTTACTAACTAGGTTATTAAGTAAATTATACCTGGTATTAATACCCGTATATTCAAACTTCGCCGCCTTCGTATTCACGCTAAAAGTATTTACAAATCTCAAAAGAATAAATTCTTATAGGATAAACTCTATACCTACTTTCTTACTATATTTAAAGACTACCCCCAACTTTTAGAATTTAATTACAATAATACTAATAATTAAGAAACCTTCGAATAATTAATTAAGCTATAGATTAATATATATTTCTTCTAGGAAGTTCTTACTTATATTGCGCTTTATATTAATTATGAAGCTACCTTCAGAAATAAGGAAGATCTGCCTTTTTTCTTCCTTAAAAGCATTGTAATCGATTTCGGTATTATAGCTTATAGGGTAATTAAATCCGAAACGGAGTTGAATTGCAATCGTCGTCCTAGTTTAGCTAAAAAAAAAGACGAAAATACTAGGGCCGAGTACCGGGATATATTCGATAGTTTTATATTTTATTAATTATTTATTAAAGTAGATAGAAAAGTAATCAACGAAATCCCTTTCGAATTCATTATTCTATAGATTATTTGTAATAATGTAGATTTGGAGAACTTCGAACGCTCTATTACCTGGAATCCTCCCCCCCGCCGGCGTAATAGGATAGTCCCTACTTAGGATCTATAGCGGCCGATGCTATTATATATTCTTAAGGGTAGCTAGCCTAGTAGTAGTTAGGCTAGTAGTTAAGGAAGTGGTGGTCGTTATAGTAATAATAATTATTATAATAGTAATAATTGTTCTAGCAGCGGCTAAGGTAACAGTCCTCGTTGTATTTCCGGTCCTAGTTCTATAACCGATAGTCCTTACGATCGGGGTAGTCCGTACGAGCGCCCTTATAATGAGTACTATAATAAACGCTGCGGAGATACTAGTAGAAGCCGGAACTATTTATGTTTTATACCTATAGAGGGCGATTTTTCTAACCAACGCTAAAATATTATACTATAACGTTAAATCCTAATTAATTGTAGTTGTAACGACGATAATAATATTCTTTTTACCCTAACTATGTAATTATAGCGCCTTATTGGTATAGGGTCCTTCTCCAGTTCTCTAGAGGAGAAAACCGTACGGCGTTAAGCGCCGCCGGATAAAAACCTTTAGCTTTATTTCGGTCGTAATTTACCTACGCCGCTCCTACTTTATTTATAATTATAACGGTTCTTACCTACTACTATAGCGAATTAATTTCGTTTCTTCCTCCGCTATATTATTCTAATATTAGAATAATAAGAATAATAGGAATATAGTTAGGGACGTCGCCTTCCTTCGCCGCCTCTCCGTTTTGATTTTTATTACCCTTTCTTCTACCTTCTTCCTATTTCTCCGTTTTATTTTCCTATCTATATCCCTACCCCTCTACTTCGTTACTCCCATTTATATTTACCTCCGCCCCGTCCCTTTACTTTTTAACCTTCGGTTTTACCCCTATTTATAGTAGTATAAAGGCCCTCCTTCTATTTATATAACCCTTTCTATAATATTTCTTCCTAATTCCCTTCTACTTTCTTTCCTCTTTATAATAGTATTATTTAAAATAGCTTCCTCCGGTTGTAATTGTCCTAGCCCGATCGACTTTATTTCTAACCCTAAAGTCTCTTCCTCCGAAGCGTTTCCAAGCTTTATAATTTGTCCTAACTCTATAGCCCTAATTTATTTAGAACCTATAATATTATTTTATATCCTTCGTAGTAATTCGGATTTTATAGCCCCTTTGAACTAACATAACCGTCCCTCCTATTATTTCTAATCTTTATATTAACCCGTTTAATATTATTTATAAAATTTTTTACTTTTATTATACTTTAGATTTTATTATAGGCCCGAAAATTAATTAGAAGCCCGGTATTCCTAACAATTTCTATAAGATTATTACCCGTAAAATTTCTATTGTTTTGTCTTTTAGTAGGTTTAGTATTCTCCCTTCCTCCTTATTCTCCTTCCTTAATTAATTTCTATTTCTAACTACCGACTCCGAGAATACAATTCATATTTTCATTACTAATAAATATATATTAGATATTCCCGCTAGCCTTTGTAACATTTATAATATTATTTAATTAGTAATAATTATTATAATATTAAATAGCCCGGCCGAATATTATTAGAGATTGGATACTTTTGTTTATATTATTAATTATTTTACCGAATATATATATAAATTTTTAATATCTAATAATCTCCCTAATACCTTCGGTATTCTTCCCTACGCCCTATACTATAATACTATTACTTTTTAGTAGAAGGGCTACTATAAATTATTATAAGAAACGCTCTCTATGATTATACTCTTTTTAGTTTTAGTAGTAATACAATAAACCCAGTCTATATTATTTCTAATTCTAGTAGTAGCGCGATTATAATTATATATATTATATTTAATAGTAGTAGTACTATTACTTTTACCCGTACGGTCTCCAATTTTAGTAATAGTAGTACTACCTTTAGTAGCCCTATAGCCTTTAATACCCTTAGCCGCCCTATTATAAATAAAGATTGGGTTTAATAGTATTATAAAGTTATAGCGAATTAGGTTCGTATAATAATATTATTCGAAGAGCTTCTTAAATATAATTAAGCGTTAATTAAGCGAATGTCTTTTCGGACCGTCGGAAAAGTCTTTATATACCGTCGGCTCAAATTGAAATAAATATAACTTAACTAAAATAAAAGGTAAAATAATAATAGGAGTAACAGGATTTTATATATTTTCTGCTTAATATTACTAGCCCTATTCTATACTGGTTATTTTACAAACCCTAAAGATCAATAAAGATTTAGTTTTAAGATATTATCAATCTTATACTTAAGATCACTTGGGATTCAAGCGTTGGAGAGCGTGTATAGCTTGGATACTAATACTACTTTGAAGGGGAAAAAATAATAAAAATTCTACTATATTTTATGAGATTTAATACCTTGTCTTTATGGAGTTACTTAGAAAAGCAGTTTGCCCGACGGTATATAAAGACTTTTCCGACGGTCTGAAAAGACATTCTCTTAATTAAATAGTACTCCAATTTTTACTATAATTATAGCTTAAATAATACTTATAATTAATATCATTGTTTCTTCTCCATCCTTCGTCCTTTTATTCTAGTATTATTAATGATGCGTTGTCGTTTTGGGAATACTTCGCAATTTCCTTACACTACTCCTCTTCTAATTTAATTGCTAAATAATATTGCTTTAACCTTCCTAACTTTAATACTTAGAATGGAATCCTTTTAATTTTAATCCTATTAATTAGGTAATCCTAGAACTCTTCTTTCGTTAATAGCCAAATCTCGGTATTTAATTAAAAAAAGCCTTCTATATTAAGGTAATTTAAAATAATATAACCTAAGGTTTCTTTTTCTAATTTATAGGCGTAAATATGTATTTAGATACTTAATACCTTTCTCCGGAAGAGAAAGGCCCGGAGTCCTATAATTTCCGTTCTAATTTGGATTAGGAGGGAGCTCTTTATTTTAATTAGTAAGTATAATTTATTATTATTTTCCAGCAATATTCGAATTCTCCTCTTTTTCTTTACCCTCTTCGTACTAACTATATATTATTAAATAGTTTTACTAATAAATTTAGGAGTAAGGTTAGTAATAGTAAATTTATATTATCGATTTAATTTAATTACTACTATTACTATTTAATAATTATAGTATAATACCTATTCTCTATTTATTATATCCTCTAGATACTCCTCTTTATTAATAATTCTAGGTTCCGGGATTTATTATAGTAATAGTAGGGACCCTAATTCCGGGGGGGGGGAGGGGGGGGCCGGCCGCAATTATTAATAGTTTTTCTATTAGTATTTACGCCTTAGTTTACTTAATTTTAGCTATACTATTCTCTAGTTTATTAGCAGGTAGCCGGCCTCTAATTTATTATATCCGAATATAGTTAATTATTTAAACTATTATTCTTTAAACGAACTTTACTTAATCCGTACGAGCGAACCTTTCTACGAAGGCCCAGACTCTTTTATTTAAATAGAAGCTAAATAGTAAATAAAAGGTTTCTATTTTTAATTTTCATATTAGTATAACTTCATATGCCCCGGCGATTATTTTTAAATATTTAATTTAGTATTTCACTAACCCGATTACAATCCCTTATAATTTCCTATAGACTTTAATTAGTTAGTAGAATATTAAGGCTTCATATAGAATAGTACTACGAATATATTTAGTATATATTTCTTTTATTTAAATAAAGGAGTAACCCTAGGTTTTTATTATTAACCTTATAAATATATTCGTTTAAATCTTTATCTTTTATTTCATTACTTTTATATAAACTAAATAATTAAATTTATAGCTTAGTTTAACCCTTAGAAATTTTATCGATTTTATTAATCAAAGTACTATATCACCTAATTAGAGAGTTTCCGTCCTTAGTACCTTTATCCGTATAAAATATATTAGTTCCGTTTTATTAGCTTCGAATTGTATACTTCTTACCCTAATTTATTCCGAATATATTTCCTATACTATTTATAAAGTCCAATAATTTTCTTCGGTAATATAAATTATTATAATAATATTAATATTGTCCGCTAAATTAATTATAATTATATTTAGGATTATTACTAATTTCCGGTACAATAAAGTAATAAAGAGAATAAAAAAGATAAGTAAGAGGACGGAGCCTTGAGATATATTTATTATAATAGTATAAGGGCGAAATATTTTATTATTAAAGAAGAGAGTACTTCTCTTATTAGTAATAAAATTCGCTATTTATTTAATAATCTATATTAGGAATTATATTTCCTATAAGGTATATAAATATTACTTATAATTAATTCTATTAAACGCGCCCTTTAAATTAAGGAGTATAAGGAATATTACAGCCCCGAATTTCTAGGTTATATAGATTATATTAATAATTATCCGGATTATAAACTTTATTAGTTAACTTCCTTAATTATTTATTTAACCTTCTAATAGGAGATTAAACTCTTTAGCTACTTATATATATCTTTTAATTATAAAGGCCTTAAGGACTTTTTTAACGTTATTAAATAATAATATAGGTCTCTATACACTTACTAATTTTTATTAGGTAGCGCTTTTTCTAGGCTTTTTAAGGATAATTATTTTTACATCCTTAAACTATTACAGGAAATGTCCGAATTGAAGGCTAACGGTTATTAAATATATTATTATTTATTAGAATAATTATCCGTATAATTTTAGCAATTTATTTAAATACTAATTAATACCCAGGGCTTTATTAGGCCCTATCCGGGAAAGGACGTTCTAAACGTCTTTTTTTATAATTAGTTCACTAATAATTATTAAATTAATACTATTTACTAATTTAATTTAGTTCGTTAAATATTCTATTAAAATATTTACCCTTAGGAAAAATTAATTAGTAAGGATTCTAGCCTTACTATTATAGTTTTTAATTTCTATTATTCCTTTATTAGTTCGGAGGGTTAGTAATTTAAATAGGTCTATTAGGCAATAACTTCGAACTTAAACCTATTTTTCTAAAGGTTAGAATCAATTTAGGTTTTTAAAGCTTTAATAATACCTTTATACTATATAGTCTACTATACTTTCGAAATAATCTTTTTCTTTTTTATTATTATTTTAATAAATTCCCTTTAGTTTAATAGTATCTAATATTTAAATTACATTTAATATTTCCGCTACACTTCCTTTATAGCTGTTTTATATTTTAATATCTATTAATTCGCTTTCCTCCTCTAACCTTTCTTTTAATATAGGACGAATTCTTTTATAATACTAGTAAATTCTTTATTAAATTTATAAAAACCTTATTCGAAATCTTTCAATGTATTGATGTTTTCCGGGACTAAAATCCATTTCTCCGCCGCCTCCTTCACCTTTACTATATCTAAAAGATTCTAATTATAATTTCCTTCCTCTTCTACCCTCCTATTTTTTCTTTTTATTTGGATTTAGATTTCTCAAGGGAAATAGTTTAAACCGGTTTATTCGTACCGCTACGCTCCCTAGTATTCAGCTTTAATCCCGGGTAATAGCTATATATAATTAATTATTTTATTTCTTTCTCCTTATATTATATTATTTAATTTTATTAACTTACTATAAGGGGTAAATAGATTAAGCCTCTAATATTATACTTATAAAGAGACGGTATATAGCCCCTAGGCTAATTCTATTCTTTAAATCCTAGTTAGGATAATAAAAATTAAAGTCCCTAATAATAGTAATTTAATTTTCTACTAGGGGCCCGGCCTCGAAGAATTCGAAGAGTAGGGATTCCTATTAATATTTTAATATTCCTTATATTAGGATAAGTAAATAGATAGAATAAACGGTTCTAGGATCCCTTAAATTCTTAATTATTATTATAATCTAATCGCTTCTAACCTAAAAATTAAAGTCCTTTAAATTCTATTTCTTATTTATATATATTATTACCCTTCTTCTCTTTAAATAATCGATTCCGAAATACCTCCCGCCCCTAGGATAATAAATATTCCTATTTAAATTTCTATTCGGTTCTTAAATTGCTATAATAATATAAGTCTCTTTTTATTCGAATAGAAGCTTCCCCTCTTATATAATTTCCCTATATTATAATAGAATATTTTTAATTAGATTATTAATTACCTTACAATAGGGTTCCTATAAGTCCTTTAGCGGAAAATAAGAGTATCGCTTCCCTTAGGGGAATTATAACTATATGAATACTATTTCTACTATATATCCAAGTCCTTACGCTTTAAGAATATAGATAGTATATATTTATTAGGCCTTATTAGGTTAAAGGGTTTAGTTGGGGGGTTGGGCCGACGATTTTTTTCAGCCGCCTTCTTTTTATACGTCCTCTAATTTATTTCTCTAGGGTAGCAATAATATAGGAATTAGGAGGACCATTTAATAAATTACCTTCGTTTATAATTTCTATTACTAACTCTAATACCTTTCCGGCCGGGTTTTTATAAAGGGGGGCGAACGCCCGCGGCCTCTCGGCGTACGTAATAGACGCCTTCACAATAACCTTTCGGGACAGGGGGTACTTTTTATAGCTATAAGTAAAGTATCCTTTCTTCTTATATAATTTATAATTAACGCATAATTTATCCTTATTCAACGGACAATTTATTTTACTAAAGTAATCTCCTTTATATTTAGCTCTACTATATTAGGCGTAAATATTTTTCTAATAATAGAATTTTATCATATATTTAATTCCCTAATATTTAAAGTACTATTAAATATTGTTCGAAGCTTAGAATAGTTCGTAAAAATATACGCCGCTAGCCTAAAGGAAGTGTAACGGGCCTGCCAGAGTATTATATAGCGAGTAGTCGTGTAATGGTTGAAATGCTATATTTAACGAAGGGAGCAAAAGGGAAGACTGCACCAGAAGGGTACAGTCTAGAGAAGGTTTTATACAGGGCGCCAAGACCGCACGGGCCAGGCAAACATGTGAGCAAACATGTGGATCCAACCAACCAGAAGGCTTGCATCCTTATCGATACGGCCGGTCCCGGCTTGGTAGACTTAGTAAAGCCGAATCTTTAATCCTAGGCGCTAGCCCTATAATATTACCCCCCTATTCCCCTCGGCCTACCGTACTAGAAAAGGCTCTACTAAATATACAAAAGACGACCAAAATCCCCTACAACCGTTCCTAGCCAAATACCTAATTTAATAGGTACGAAATATTAATAATACTAAAAAAGAAAAATCTCTCTATCTAAGCCCCCAAACAAACGCTATACAACTACCTGCTCCCTACCCGAGTCGGTATTACTACCTTTACAAAGCTACACCCAGGCCGAAGCACTAAGACTAAATTTAGGGATATTTCTAGACTTTACCCATCCGGGGACTAATTGCTATAATACTTTAATAATCTATAATGGAGACAATTAGAATCAAGGGTATTACCTAATACTTTGTATTGCTCTACTTCTCCTACCAGTAAAAGCCTTATCCTTACCGCTATAAAGACTACTCAATAGTTTTATACTTACAAAATATAATATTTACTACCCTCTATCGGTTGCATATTACAATTGATACTAGCACGCTAGCTATACGTAGAGAGGTATAGTATAAGGGCTTACTACACTACCAACGCTGAGAAATAGACTAGCACTCCCTACGTTGCAGCCTCGTCTCTCCTGACTATTAGAAACTCTTCCTTTTAAATCCCTAATTAGCGCTCTCTCTACTATAGTTTTATTGGGGTCGATTCCTAGTCTTTACTCAATCCGAATTTTCTCTTCCTCTACTATTGCTATTATAGTTACTTAAGCCCCTACTAAGTTATAGCCGGACTATATTTATTTTTGAAATTCGAAGGTACTTCTTAAATTAGTACAATCTATTACCGTAATTGATATATTTACCCTCCTTCTTCTATTTATTGTTTTAATACTAAGATAGTAATAATATAGAGGGCCTTATTACAGAAGTATTAATAGAAGTATTTATAGGATTACTATTGTTTTTAACCGGGTACTTTGATAAGGCGAAGAAATTATTATTATTAAGACGATGAAGGTAGTCTAGCAATTAAGAACACTATTTAGGCACGTTAATTCTTTCTAAGAGCCGTTACTTCCAATCGTTATTTAGGAAAGCCGTTAATTAATTAACTTTAGTAACGTTGGACTAGGAGTCCATACGGGTAAAGTAAAATACTTCTTTAAAGCGAGTAAAGAAGGCTACTATAAATTCTTTAGAGCTAGACTTCTAGTATAGCTAGTAAAGCTCCTAACTAACTCTCTTAATTGTATTAGAGTCCTTATATATAAATTTAAATTTAACGAATAGTTCTAAGGGCGATTGCGGGCCGTAGGCGGCGAAGGCGACGAATAGCTTCTTAATAGCGGGCGATAGGCAGGCGAACAAATAGTAAAACTACGCTTCTAAATTACTAATAGCGGATTTATCTATATAGAGCTTTATTTGCGCGCTTAAAACCCAAATTTCGAATTCTTCTTTATTCCCTAAGAATTTTTCGAACTAGGGAAATACCTACTTCGGTACAATAACAATAGCGGGCCTTAAAATAACTTCGGTTAATAACGTTTAAAAGGCGGCTATAAGTTTCTATAAACGTTCTTAGGGATCCTAAAATCAAGGGATCGTAGGGAAGGCGGTCGGCGTTATTATTATAGATGGGGAGAGAGATTCTTTGGGCGTACCTACGAAAGAACGGCAATGGAGTATTGAAAAAGAGGGTTAAATATGATATAATGGGTCTATTAGAATATTATATAGCGAGTAGTCGTATAATAGTTAAAATACTATATTTAACTAAGAGAGTAAAAGGGAAGACTGTACCAGAAGGGTACAGTCTGGAGAAGGTTTTATACAGGGCGCCAAGAGCGCACAGGCCAGGCAAACATGTGGGCAAACATGTGGATCCAACCAACCAGAAGGCTCGCATCCTTATCGATACGGCCGGTCCCAGCTTGGCAGACTTGGCAAAGCCGAGTCTTTAATCCTGGGCGCTAGCCCTATAATAGGAAGAGGTTGTTTTAGAGGAAATTCGCTGCTTTTAAAGTGGCGATTTTTATTAAGAGTAAGCCTCTATTCTCTCCGTCCTTTTTCTTCTAAGGCCAAACTCTTATAATAATTACCTCCTTATTCTTATTCTTTACTACGTTTATTAATACTTTTAATATAATATAATTA
This sequence comes from Neurospora tetrasperma FGSC 2508, assembly GCF_000213175.1. Classification (NCBI taxonomy): domain Eukaryota; kingdom Fungi; phylum Ascomycota; class Sordariomycetes; order Sordariales; family Sordariaceae; genus Neurospora; species Neurospora tetrasperma. Next base: position 3,094,605 of record NW_009799102.1, read on the forward strand.
TTAATATTATTTTAGGGTATATTCCGGACTAATACACTTACAATATTTATAGTAATAAAGGCCTCATTATTAAAGACCTCTATAATTTATATTCAATTTTACTAATATTAATTATATTTAAATTCATTAAAGATAATTATATAGTCTCTAAACGTTTGTATTTTAATAACTGCTTTAATTATTAAATTTAATTTTTTCCGGTTTAGGGTCGTTACTACGGCCGTCTTTATATCTTTATTCGAACAGTCTATAAACTTAACGGTAATAATTGCTCCTTTAATAGTAAATTACTATTTAAAATTAAAAGGGATAGACTTTTTAATAATAGTAGTAAGTAATTATTAAAGGGTAATACTAATCTTATTTAGGATAACTTTCATTATAATATCGGCCTATTATTTTGGTACCTCTTAAGTACTTTTCTTAATCTCCTTCAAAATATCCTTCTTTAAATTATTAAAATCCTTTTTAAAAATAAACTAATCGGTTCCAACCTTATTAGCTTCGGGTTATATAGGCCTACTTTTTCTTATATAAACCTATATAAATTCAAAAAGTAATTTTTCAGCCTAATATTAGTCCTTAGTCGAAATAATAATATAGTTTGTAGATTTACTAGCTCTAATAATAAACTTCTTAAATATTTTATTATCTTCTTCTATTATATCCAAAGTCTTTATAATAAATATAATTTCAAGCTCGTTATATATAGAAATTTCTACGAGCGGGTTATAAATACTATTTTCGAGCTTACGAATACCGCTATTTATAATTATTAGTAACGATAATACAACGCCGTCGCTACGTTCGTCGTAAGATATTATGAGGGACGTAAACGACCCTCCTGAGTCGATTGCCGTTGTTAGTTTTCGTTTTGGAGTATTCCTCGACTAGAAATCGGCGTTTCCGGTTTCGGCGTCGTTTGTAACGACGATAGTAACGACGATAACCTCCTTAACCGCCGCTGTAACCGCTAGGGTAGGGACCGTTGTATAATATTATTAACGACCGATATCCCTATATCTTATTATAAGTACGGTCGTATTAATAATACCGTTAATACTATATCCTATATTCCTAAACACAGTTATAAGCTTACTCTATTGTTAGTTATATTGGATTTAGCTACTTTCGAAGAGTGTATGGGTTCCTTGCATCTTTGAGTCTATTTAGCGATTCAGTTTCTTTTGTGGTATGTAGTAATTAATAATAATATATTTAGTATCGTAGTAAGTATTGTAGTAAGCATCGTGGTAAGTATTATAGTAAGCATCGTGGTAAGCATTGTAGTAAGTATTGTAATAAGCATTGTAATAAGTATTGTAATAAGTATTATAGTATTTAACAGTATAATATCAAATCTAGGATTATAGGATCCAGTATTGGAGTTAGCCTACTAGCTGATTGTGCTATTTGTACTCAAGTTGGAGGAGTGATGATATCCCGTATCCTATAGTTGGCAGTACAGCCTATTGAAGTCGGAGGAGTAATATCGTCCCGTATCCTAACGAGCTTAGTTAGTTGATATATTAGCTATTTTAATTTCTGTGCCCTTATTACCTTTATTATTATCGCTATCGTTTTCTATCGTTGTCGTTATTATTATTGTATTTAATTGAATAATGTACATTGTTTTGATTAAATATAGGGGTTTAGGGGGGTAGTTCTACTAACTTAGTATTTTAGCGCGGCCTTCGGTCGTAATATATAAAGTCGGTGGAAGGAGCCCAAATTTATACTTGTCTTTTTGTGTTCTGCTCTGTCGCTTCCTTAAGTAAGATGGACCTTCCCGTCTTAAGACTATTATATAGAAATAAACCGTCCCAGGACTATAGTAATATATAAACCGTAATGAAAATAGCAACTACAACCGAATTGCAACCGTACCGGATGTCTTGCGACTATTCCTTAATATTAACCGTCGTACGACGGTTGTATATAAGAAATAATAAAATAACGGTAGTGTACCTGTTCCAAGCCTCTTATATATGCCCAGCTAAGTATCCCTACTTATATAGTTTCCGGTCCTAATAATAATAGTGATACCCCTAGCAGCCCTATAGCTATTGATAATCCCGGTCGTCCTATTCTAAATAATAATTGGTTTTAGTAGCGTTGTAATGTTACTACGAACTAGACTCGTATTAAAAACTTTTCGAAGAGTTTTTAAACGCAATTAGGTATTAAATAAATAGTATTTCTAATTTTTACTATAATTACAGTTTAAATAGTACTTATAAATAATATAATCGTTTCTTCTTCATCCTCTAGTCCCTTTATTGCAATATTATTAGTAATTCGCTTCCATTTTAAAAATACCTTGCAATTTCGTTATATTACTCCTCCTCTAATTTAATTACTAAATAGTACCCCTTTAATCTTCCTAACCTTAATACCTATAATAGAATCCTCTTAACCTTCATTCTATTATCCAAATAATCCTAGAACTCTTCTTTTATGAATAGCTACTTCTTAGTATCTAATTAAAAGAGGCCTTCCGTATTAAGGTAATTCAAAATAATATAGGCGAAGGTTTCTTTTTCCAACCTGTAAATGTAGATGAGTATTTAAACGCCTAATACCTTTCTCCGGAAGAAAAAGGCCTAGAATCCTATAATTTTCATTCTGATTTAAATTAGGAAGGAACTCTTTACTTTAATTAGTAAGTATAATTCGTTATTATCTTCCTCCGATAGTCGAATTCTCCTCTTTTTCTTTTCCTTCTTTGTATTAACTATATATTATTGAATAGCTTCGCTATTAAATCCAGGAATAAAGTTCGTAATAGTAAATTTATACTATCAATCTAATTTAATTATTATTGTTACTAATTAATAATTATAATACAATACCTATTCTCTATTCATTATATCTTTTAATTACTCTTCTTTATTAGTAGTTTAGTATTCCGAATTTATAATTAGTCTAAATTGACCGTCGTCGAAATAGATGCTTCTTATTGGGTTTGCAGTAGTATTTTATTTCAATATAATAAGGAGGGAGTCTTATATCTAATTATTTATTTTAGTTAGTAGTATCCTTCGACCGAATGTAACTACGATATTTACAATTAGGAATTATTAACTATTATTAAAGCTCTTAAAGAATAGTATTCCGAATTGGAGGGAGCCTAAAAACCTTTTAAAGTCCTTACCGATTATAAAAGTTTAGAGACTTTTACAATAAATAAATAATTTACCCCCTAATATATACAATGGTTTTAATTCCTCTCTCGTTTTAATTTCATTATCAAGTACCGCCCTAGATTATTATAGGTACGCTCCGACGCATTGACTAGGAAATTAGAAAATTTACTTAAAGATAAGGCCGATAAGTGGCTGCTAGTTAAGAATAAGGTTTTATTTAATTATAATATTCTTGTTAATAGAGTTTTCGTTTTAGAGGACGGAGGTGAGGAAGTTTATATTAGTACCGAATATATTTGTAAATTAGAAAGTTTAGACGAGGAATTAACGGATAATTTAGTAATTAAAGGCTATAAGAAATCAATTATCCTTTAAAACATTATTACTTATTTATTAGACCCTAACCGTCGAATATAATTTAAAGAGGTCCAAAATTATGTAAAGAAGGTTCCTTTTATTAAATACTAAGCAATCTAAAGGCGAATATACTTTTATAGCGCTATCTTTATCGACCCTACCAATATGGAACTTTACTTTTTACTCCTCTACTACATCTATAAATCGCCGTCGGCTAAATATCCAAACTATAAAAAGACCTATTTATTACTATTATAATTCTTCTTTTAACTAGGGATATATACTACTATTAAGTTATATTATACGGCTTACCTAATATACGCCAAATCCAAACTATTACAATACGCCCCCTATAGTTTTTTAAAACCGCTAACAATACTATTTATACTATAAAAGGATATTTCCATCGATTACCCCACTAACCCCTTATATATACTGCGGGTAGGAATTTAAATATATTATTATTATTATCGCCTACTTTATTAAAATAAGGTACTATATTCCTGCCGTCGGTCTAATAGTAGAAGAATTAGCGGAGCATTTCATTAAAAAGGTCTATAGTATTTACAATCTACCGGATTTTACTATTTCCAATTATAGTACTTAATTTATTTCGTAATTTTAGAGGGCTTTATTGTTACAATTAGAAATTGCCTTTAAACCCTCTTCCACTTTCTACCCCACTACTAACAATTAAACCGAGTATATTAATGTAGAAATAGAGAAGTACTTTTATCTCTACATTAATTAGGTTTGGGACGATTGAGTAGATTAGTTACTAATTACGGAATTTACTAGTAATAATTTAGTATCTAAGATTACGGGTATTTCCTTCTTTTTTACTAATTATAGTTTTGACTTACATATAGGTATTAAGCCGGTAAAGTTATACCCGCCTAAAATATCGGTAGTAAAATAAATAGAATATTTTGAAGTTAATAAATTAATTAATTAATTTAAAAGAGTTTTAGATTTCGTTATTAATTAAGGGTTTACCTCCCCACACGCACCAAAAACCTACATGTACGCATCTAAGGACCCTGACAGCCGACATGTAAAATATGCCGTTTTAGCTATAAAACTCGGGATTTGTAATGTCTTGAGCTGGGTCAACCCAATACACCCCTTGTAAATTTTAGTATTATAAACTAATCTAACAACGCCAATATAATAATATTTTCATAGTATTAAAATATCATATTATACTCTACTTTACTCTAATCTAGTCTAAATATTAATATTTAATAGTTTAAAACTTATATCTAATAGATTAGATAATTTAGAGAGCTCGTCAAATAAATTAGTTAATAATATTTCAATAACCTCCTCCCTTCTCTCCCTCTCCTTAACTATTTGCTCTCGAACTCTCGCCTCCTAGTATCTCCCCAATTCATTATCCTCCTCCTTATCGTCGTCGGCTACTTCGATACAATTACATACCTCATTCTAAGCACGAGTACGGGCGTTATTACTATCCATCTCTTTAATAGTAGCCCCCTTCTCATAACAGGAATATCTACGGCGTACTAAGGCTTATATTATACTTAAGTTACGTAATTTACCCTTTAGCCCGGTTAGTATACGTATAGTATTATTTAATTCGATTGGCGGTATAATATATATAGGTTCATTACTAAATAGGCCCCCCTACTTACGCAGACGACCTTTAGGTATTACTCTAACAGCTAATTTATACTTAAAATATCTATTTACCGTATCCTAATAAGGGAATTAATATAAAATATAATAATAATTTATATATCGTTAATATAAATATTAAAATAAATAGCAAACCTCCTTTATTACTAGGGCTATTTTACCCTTATTCAATAAAACCTCTATTTCATAGGTATAAGGGAGATTATATTAAGCTTTAAAACTATTAGAGCAAGGTTGAAGGGGGGTATTAGGGAAACCTAGCCGCTTAGAGGGTAGTATTAATTTGAATTTATTCTACTAGCAATCTATAAAATTAAACGCCTATACAAACAATTTATATAGGTATTTACCTATGTACTTATAGTTAACTCACTTAATTCGTATATATAAATCCAATTTAGCTAATAGATCTATATAAACCTTATAATAATAATCTATATATTAAAAATAAACTTTATATAATTCAATTAGACTACTACGAACTAATAATCTATAATTCTTAAAGGAACCGTTATTAGCCTTATTTAGTAATATTATTCTTTATTCCTAATTAAAATAGTTTTTAATATAATAGCCTACCCACTCCTTCTTGCAAGGTAGGAGAGATTCCTTAATTTACGAAATAATATCTTCCTAATTACTAAATTAATATTAAAGAATAGACCAAACGTACTCAAACTCCGTCACTTCAAAGGAGTAAATTATATACTACTATATAAAGAATAGTGTTAACCTTATATTAGCGACTTTATTAAGTAGGGGGTTGAAAGCTTTAGCCCTAATAATTATAATAATATAAACGTTAAACCGCTTCCACTCCTCAAAGTCCTCCTTATTATATTGATTTTATACTTCCTAACTTAATAAGGACCTTAACTTCGACCTTAACAAGAATAGGGGTAAGTATACCTAATCTCTTTCAAGGTAATTAATAATATTATAATTAAAATACTATATATAATACTATCATTATATATTAAAGAAGGTCTAATTAATAGCACTAGTAAATTGGGGGTTACCGTCAATTATAGCTACTTTAGGGTAAGGGATTTTAAGCTCGTTAATAGCGTCTTTAATACCCTAAGCTAAAAAGGCATACCCTTCCTCCCTCACGTTATTAAATAATTTTTGAAAAACTAATATAGAAGTGTTTTCTAGAGTAGGAATTACACCCTATATAAGAAGAAGGTTATAATAATTAGTTTTATACATTATATTAATTAAAATAATATATAGGAACTTTATCTATATCCGCCGCTAGCGTTTAGTAACCTAGAATATATAGTATAATATATTATTATTATTCCCATTGAATTATTCGTACTTAAAAGCGAGGGCATTACTCTAATAGTCTTTATATACCCTTTCAATAAACGCTTATATATTATTATAACCCTTTCGCATATTATAGTATTAATACTAACATATATTATTAAAGTCTTTATAAGTCTAAAGAATATTAGAGTATCCTTTCTTTACTATAGCGAGGACGGTTTATATTATAAAGTCTTATTATAGAAGGAGGTTCTCTAAGAAGGTATTAACTTCCAAATTAACCTTATAATTATATACCTTCTAGCGAAATATAATATAGCCTTCTAATTTGCGTAACGGGGTATAGTTTTAATAGGTTAAATCTATTATCCGGGTAATCTACTTCTATCTAATAACCCTCTTAATTTAGAGTATAATTCGGAATAGGTAATTATAGATAGTCTTTTATAATATAGACCGCCGCTTCGTATTACAATTTTACACTAATAGCGGACGGGGGTCGGTATAGTTGCAACGGTATATAATCTTAATAATAGAACTATTATTTTCGTAATTAAGTTTATTAAATTTTTAAGTACGTTAAATTACAATACTAAAGCAATAGCGACGGTAAAAGGCAACGAACTAGGCAAAAAGCTCGTCGTAATCTTCGGTAATTATTAAAAAGTGGGGGTCGTCCGCTAGCACAGTCTATATTATATTACGATCGATAGAGGTAGAGGAGGCATACGAAGCAAGGCTAGAGATCGAAGAGGTCGATATATAATAAGGGCGCTTAGTAGAGGGTATTTATAGTAATTAATTAGATTTAAAATTAATTAAATACAATAATTTTACGTAATTAAAAGTATAGTACAAATATAGAATTAGAATACTATTGTAGATACGTACAAACTATCAGTATAATAGCGTATAGAATACTAGTGCTAGTACAATTAGCCGTGTGAAAAAAGGGGAAAAGAAATGACTAAAGTATAGCGATGTCGCGTATATTCAAAAGACGAAATTTTGCGGGTAAAAATGGGATTTACGATGTCAGGTGTCATCAGCTGAACCGCCCCAGTTTTCTGTGTGGGGGTGCGTATATGTAGGTTTTTGGTGCGTGTAGGGAGGTAAACCCTTAATTAAACCTAGTAAATATAATAATATTACGGAAATAATACGAATATTCAATAATCGGACGCCTTGAGATATAAAGTAAGAGATAAAGTTCTGTTTAATATTAAGAACCTTAATACCGGCCGGCCTTACGCTAAATTTATACCCCTTTTCGAAGGACCTTTTAACATCCTTAAAGCGGATAGTTATTGGGTAATACTTAAACTTCTAATTAATATAAAATATAACTTAATATTCTGAATTAGTAAAGTTGAATTGTAGGATAAGGAGGGTTTCCTAAGATAAATAGCTATAGAAGAATAGAATATTCGTACTAATTATAACTATACTATAAAGAGGACTAATAATAGGGAGGACTTTATCGAATATAGATTCGAGCGAATTAAACAATACCGGAGGAATAATAAAGGTTATTAGGAATACCTTATAGTTTAAGCACTCCTATATATACTATTATAGCAACTATACACTAATATATTTATAGCCCCCAATATTATACAGGCCTTCTACAATAATTATTCCGATGTATTATATCCCCCGAATTAGGCAGCGGCGGAAAAGAGTCGAAGGCGGTTAGAGACGGAAGAAAATTACAAAGGGGAGAAGGAAGTAAAACGGGAAGCTCTAGCTCCGCAGTAGAGGTTATAACGGCACCCGCTGGCAGCGGTAGTAAAAGCTTTTTAAGAACGGACTACTCGTTTAATAAGGATTTCTATTATTCTATATAATATTAGTTAACTATGTAGCTTTTTTTAGTCCGGGGAAGTATCATAAGGTTAGCCTATATGCCTTATACCTAGTGCTAGCGTACAGTAGTTTCTAAAACTACTATACACTATTATCTCTACTAACTATTGTTATTACCGGTACTTAATTAGTTAGAGCGCTATTTACCGCGGGTCTATAGACCCATTAGCGGCCGCCCTTATAAGACCAGCCTTCTAGGCACTCGGCTATGTACTTTTCTTCTTTTCTCCTTCGTGTAATTACGTATATTTATATCTACTATTTACCCTTTGCCCGTAATATACAAGCTATAACGTTTCTCGAAACTTTAGGTATTCGGGTTTGGAAATTTGGTATAGCGACGGGTATATAAGTGCCTTTATCTTTATAATTAAATTTGAATTCTCCCTTCTCCTAGTCTATAGATAGATTATATTATTAGAGCTATAGGAGGCTTAGGATAATAGGGTTTTTTTAAAAATAAAGTAAAAATGAGTAATTTAATTTCTTTATTATATAGTCCAATATATATTGTAATTTTTATAGATTTGGGTATATAGGTATTAATATTGCTATTGGCCAGCCGTAGTGGTCTTAGTTTGTTGAGTTTTATTATAGGTATTTGACTTTTTTTAATGAATTTAGTATTAATAAAGCCTTTATTTGTATAATTATTATTAATTAGGGTTAGGTATTATATTTTACGTTTATTATAAAGAAGGTAATTTGAAAGGAGGATAGATTTTTTTAGTTTAATTGTTATTAAATTAATAAATAATAATTCTGACGTTTCTTCCTAATTCTGGTACAATTCCCTATTCAAACAATCTTTATTATATTTATTTAAGTATCCCTCCGCTTCTAGGTTATTCTTATATTCTTTCCCGTTCTCTTATAACAATAGCCTCTATTTATAATTTAGCGCGGAGGTTCGGTATTTCCCGCTTTATTAGCTTCGTTAGTATAGGCTGCTTTATTATTAGTAGTATTAATAGCGTTAAGATTATTATTATTATAACTATTTTCATTAATCTTCTTCTTTTAGATTACTTCCGGGATGGGGTTGATTCTTGTACCTTCGATTCCTTCTTTATTATTTCCGATATTAATAAAGGTCTAATACTTCTTTTAGTCGTAGTCGTAGCTGATCCTACTATACTTCTAGCATTTATCTAATTCCTATTGTTTCTTCTAGAAGGTTTGAGAAATTAGGCGTTTATTAATAATTTTAAGCTTATTTAGTTTTATGAGGTCGTTGCCTTAGGAGATTGTTTTACTTTCGGAATTGCTTCCTTTATTGCTGCTGGAGTTGTTACTGCCGGAGTTGCCGCCGGCCGAAGATATTAGGTTGGAGAATTTCTTTTAGAAGGCTTCCTCTTTTTGATGTTTGGCGAGTTTTCTAAGGAGTTTGAGCTATTTTTAGAAGTTTTTGCTATTAGGGATATTAGGTTGATAGGTGATTGAGGTTCTAAATTAGTCGGTGACTCTTTGACGGAGTATCAATATATGTATAGTGTTACCTATATTGTAGCGGTTGGTATTAAGAATAAATTTGTTAGTGAAATTTTAGAATGAAGATTTTATTTAGAGCTTTTGTAGGGTGCGTTCCACTTTGACTTTTATATCTATAGTATTGTACTAGCCGTCGAAGTATTTAATAAGCTCTTTGGTTATCTTCTACTTCTATAAATCGGGGTGTTCGTTAGCGAGGATTGCTTATATATTCAGTTTAATAATAGATATAAGAGTTTTACCTAAACAAATAAAGATATATATAAATTTATTGTATTTATTAGGGAAATACTATTTATTATATACTTAATATAGGCGAATTCCTTCACGTTACGTAATATATGTAGTGTTATAGCTTTAGTAGTTGATTTTAATATATTAAAGATATTTAGGTTAGTAGATATGAAGTATTTTATATTATTAATTAGTTCGATATAGCCGGGGTTGTTAGAGCTACCCGGACTATTACTTAAGCCTCCTCCGCTAATATTGCCTCTACTAGTACCTCTATTTTTAAAGCTGTTACTGGGGTTAATAGAGTTCGTAGAATTTAGGTCTTTAATTATAGTATTAAAATTATTGTTAGCTGTCTTGAAGTTGATGACCTTATCTTATAATAAGCGGACTTAAGCCTTAAGGATAGCCTTCTCGTTGCAAAGCTTTATTATTTTAATATTTTAGTTAGTGTAGAGTTTTCTTTTACTTTAAACTTATTGAACTAGCTTATAGCTTCCCTCTTTTAATAAATAATATTATTCTAGAGGTTCTTTTAGGTTTGGATATAAACCCGTTCGTTAGCTTCTCTTTTGAATATCTCTTAACGATAGTTAGTATATATTATATTAAAAGCCTCTATAATAGTATTGATACTAGTGCTAAAAACCGGGAGGGGAGTAATATTGAAGATATATTAACGGAAGACGATAGGGTATATATTGACTGGTTTATTAGCTTGGAGCCTATTGTAAAGGTAAGCTTAAAGGATTCTATAGTCGTTATTATTATTGTAGAGATGTAAAACCAATATTGCTATTTCGTTATTAGTGATTTTACCCTCGGGACCAATATAAGGTAGCATCTTCGTCCTTAGAAATACGAAGTCTGGGCTATAAAAATCAAAGCCGGGTAGATAGTTAGGGGGGGGGGGGGGGGAATTTGCGAGCTTTATTTAGTAGGGATGGATCAATTATTAGCTATATTGTAATTGAACGCTATCGTTTAATTGATAATAGGGACTTCGCTTAGGAGGCTAGAGTAATAAATGCTAGTAGCTAAAGATTTAATTTCCGTATTAGTGTAGTTAATAATAATTAATTCGGTATTATTATTATTTTTAGGGTAATTAGAATAGCCGTAGCCGGTAGTTATTATAATTAAATTTATTCAGTAATTATAATAGTTATCGAAGTTATTTATAATTCTTCCTCTATCCTATAAGGGCTGAACGTTGGAATTAATTAATTGATTACTAGCCTACTAGCTACGATGATAGTTACTTATTGTATGCGCGTAGCGCGATTGAAGGTATAATAAACTATTACGGGGCAAGGGCACTATTATAGGTAAGTTATAATATTTATTATTATATGAAGGAAGTAAGAGGAGAGTATGCGCTAGCCTAGGCTTATAAGGGTTGTGTAACCCAGTAGGGTGGGTCGCGTAGAGCCTTAATGCCCGGGCTGGTGGTACGGTACTAATGGCACGTGATCTGGTCATGTGCTATGGCAAGGTATAGGGCATGTGATCTGGCCCTGTGATATGAGCTGCCGCTTAGTAAATTGTCTCCTAATATCTAGAAATTTCTTTTCTAATTCGCTAGTAATTTCGCAGTTGATTATCCCTAGTCTATCGATGTAGGCAGCAACAATTACTTTATATTTAGCTTTAAATACTAAATAAACTGATGGTTCTTTACTAGGTAAATGGCTATAAGATTTATAGCCTTCTCGAAGGTTAAAAGTCTACCGTCGATTATTGTACTTTAATACCTTAGTATACCCCTGTTAAGAATATTCCTATTTAAATGTAAAAAAAGAACGAGAGTAGTTGATTGCTTTACGGTAGGGACCAGTAGAATAAGTAATATAGAGTTGTATATAACCGAATCCCTTAATAAAGTTACTAGACCGACCCTTTATAGTACTATAATTAAACTCTCTTAATTATGCTTAAACGGCCGTTACTAACTTATTAAAGGTATTTTATTTGGTATTAAAGATAGTATAGTCACTATACTCGTAGCGGCCGCGGGGGGGTTAGTGAGATTCGTCTTTATTATTACTGGGCTAGTCCTTATATTCGTCGTTATTAATATCGATAAATTCTAGCTGGGTAAAGGTAGGTTCGGTTAGGGTAATACTTATTGGAGGTCTCGAATTAGAGTTGATAAGAGTAAGGTCGATTATTTAATTCGGGTCACCCGCGCTACTGTCGTATGCGCCTATCGGCTGGAGTGTCGCTATATTAGCTATTTATATTACAGTTAGCTGGGAAAACGCACTCAAAAGTAATAGATTATTCCGTACCGTCGACTAGATAAGAGCGCTTTATTTACTTTAGTATCTAGTAATGCGCGGGGTAGTAGATTGATTGAATATAACGAGGTAGTAATGTGTGTGGTTTAGTAGAGGAAGAAATATAATAAAGTATATATTAGAATATTTATTAAATTAGATTAAAGTAGCTAGTATAGTACGAGGGTGGCTAGTACAACCCCTAGATGGGTTTAACAGCTTAAAATCTAGGAGCTTAGCGGACGTAGTACGAAAAGGATTGAGAAGGGTAGAATTAAAAGCGGGAGCTAGTAGGAGCGGACTAAATATACCGAGTTTAATTAATCGAGATAGTAGGAGAGGTGGGGCGGCGGTGTTTAAAGACTTTTATAGCGGTGCGAAAAGACTTTCTCATATAAGTAACTCTACTACCTTCCCTAATCCTTCCCTATACTAACTATTATATTAAAATACAATACACAAATATTTACGATTCTACTCAACTGCTAAGACTATACTGAAGAGTCGTCCTCCTAAATAGGGCGGTCTATTTAGTAACGAGGCTATTCTCCTTAGTAAATTACCTACGCGAATAACCCAAGGGGGTAAAAAGGCTAAATGCAAAGCTCCCTGAAGCAAATTTAAAAATATAGCTCCTATACGGGCTTCAGTATATTATAGCTGTTCCTAGTACAAACTAGGTAATAGTATCGAAAAAATAAATAATTGTAATACCTAGACCGAAATTCGTAGCTATATTATACTTAATAATAATAATAAGGATAAAGAGCTAGGCCGATATTGGGAAGCAAAGGTACGTGAGGTACGGCGAAGGGAGGAGGCGAGAGAGGAGGAGGCATAGGAAAGGAAAGAGAAGGCTATCGAAGTATTATTAAATACCTTCTCAAACGAGCTCCCTAATTTGTTAAATATTGTTATTTAAAGTGTAGATTATAATACGAGGTTAACACTATATATATGTAACAATATTTAAACGATAGTACTTTAGGGGAGAAAGTATACAGTGATTTATATAAGGGGTGATTTAGATGCTGTGAAATATTTAAAACGGCTAGAAACACCGCTAAAACCCGATAATTTATATAACAGGTGACATTGGGGGAAATTGGGTATAGGAAGGTTTGGGGTAGGTGTATTTAGGCTTTCTCTATTTTTATAAATTAACCTCTCCGTACACACCAAACACTTATAGATACGCACCCCCACCAGAAAACTGGGGCGGTTCAACTAATAATACTTAATATTATAAATCCCGTTTTTACCCGCAAAATTTCGTCTTTTCAATACACGCAACATCGCTGTACTTTGGTCATTTCTTTTCCCCTTTTTTTTTCACACGGCCGATTGCACGCGGTTATACTAGCACTTTACACACAGTCGCACCATTATTCTATCTTTATATATATTTATACTAATATTCTACCGCTTACTAACAATCCTTTTAACGTATATAAAGTTATTGCATTCAATTGATTTCTAGACTAATCAATTGCTATGAATACCTTCTACTACTACTACGACCGTACCTTCGAAGCGCTTTTATTGTACATTGCACTCCTTGATTAAGAACTTCGCATCTAATACCTCTATCGACTCCGATACAATATTATAGACTATACTAATAAATAACCCCCTCTTTACCCTCGAGCATATCGATAATTATAATGAAATATACTCCCATCTTATTACGTTTTACCATTGCTATCGCTTTAGTATTTAGATTTGGGTGAACCTCCGCACACCCACCCCAAACCTATATACACCTAAAAACTAGGGAGATGTGGGCCCGTGCAGCTGATGACACCTGATATTGTAAATCCCGTTTTTACCCGCAGAATTTCGTCTTTCAAATGCACGCAACATTTCCTCTAATTTGGTCATTTCTTTCGCTCTTTTTCACACAGCCAGTTGCACGCATTTACACTAGCACTTTATATACATTCATAATAGTACTATATCTCCACCCTCAACGTATATAATCCACTTCAAATCAATTAATTTTAATCGTTTAAAAATACTCTTAATTGCGTACAATCGCTAACGGTTGACAAATATTACCTTAAACTTTTTACAATACCCCCTCTTCTACGCAACCTCGCTATCGTCGCAATTTAACTACTTCATCATCTATATTTACAAACAGCTATACCTCCTTCAATAGTAATACTAAATAAATTATCCCACCTAACGATAGCACTTTTATTCTCCCGTCCACCGATTTAAAAACTACTATACGAAAGGTTATTAAAATATACCGTCGTTATAAATTCAGCGTATTTATACGTCGTACCGACTATTTTACAATAGGACTATATAAGGCCGAATTCTACTATAAAATCTATTAATATAATTATATTGAAGCTACCCCTAATATAAATACGAATCCCTATAAGAAACGTTGTATAACTATACAAAAGATTGCTAATAAATATCCCTTCCGTATTATAGTCCAATATTTAAAAAAGAACAGCTATAAATATTCGATATAAGCAATCGATCGTACGTACTAAGGCTATCCCCCATCGCGAAATTTATTATACTATTTAATCTTCTAATACTAGTCTCTTAATATAGAAAGCTATAATTATATTATAGGTCTCCTTTACCAACGAGAATTAACTGTACGTAATATGTGTACAATAATTAAAAAACAATACCCTCAATTACTCCTTACGTGTAAAGACTTTGATAATATACGCTAGAAGTTATACCGGGAAAATAATAAGGGTTATATTAATATACAAGCATTTATATACGCCATTGAAGACAAGAACGTTATTATACTCAAATACTATGAATTCAATTACTATTATAACAATAAGGGTTAACAAAAGGAGGAGCCCACCATGCTCCGCTATAATCTTTAGTATTTAATTAAATAAAGAAACATATAGAGGCAATATCTATATACTCTAATATTCGACACTACGTATAAAATGAATCAATACTATATACTAATAGTATAGGGTATAATTAATACCCCTAAACGGTTATTAATACTAATCTTTCAAACAGTTATTAATAATAATAAGTATAAAGGTTTTAATTAGCTAATTCAGCACATTAAGAAGATTATAAATAGCTTATTGGTTCTTAAACTAACAATTATTATTACTAATAATAATAACCAACTCATTAAAACTATTAACCGAATCTTCCTAAATGTTCAACGTTAGCGTTATATATAGTATATTAATTATAACGTTATTAAATACCTTGAAAATGACTAGGAGGGTATAGAACTAAACAATAATAGACCGTAGTCTAATAATTCAAATAAAGCTAGCAATAAATCTAGTAAGGAGGAAGATAGTAGTAATAACTCTAGCGGTAATTAAGCGGCGGCACAATAAATACAGCGAGAAGCAATGGATCAATATAATTAAGATAATTTGGATCAATTATACCGCATATACAAATAGATCAAAACAACTACTAGGACGTAGGCTAGACTAGGCCCGCTCCCTATAAAGCTTACTAATACCCGGGTAGGGTTCTTTTACGTATAGCAATATATAATCTATACCCCGTTAGTACCGGAATTTGAAGCCGCCTTATCACTTCTATATTACTAATTTAAGGAAGCACAGGAAGCCATTATTAAGTAGATTACGGCCGAATTACTCCTTTATAAGAAGGAGTAGGCTGGTTACTATAAAAGGAATTACCTTAATTATAAGCAACGGACTATATCACCGAATAAATTTAATAAAAGTTCCCTCAAATTATATAAATTATTTGCTCGTTGTAGTCTAATAAATTTATACTATACTAGTAATAAGTATATCACCCACCGTTATACTTATTTCATAAAGGAAGTTGCAAAAGCAGCCTTATTTATACGTATAGATTAGATCGGGCGCCTATAAGTAAATAATACTCCTCTTAATATAATAGCGTAAGTATTCAAATTACTTATTCGCTAGTATAATTAATTGAAGGCTATTCTCCCTACTACGAATCACCCTAGTATAACCTCCCTTATACCTATAAAATAGGAATAAAGAGGGAAATTAGTAAAATAGTCTTAATTATAAAGGATGACTATTATTTATTTCAGTATGTAGTTTAATAACGGGTAAGATTACTACTATCCCCTCGCCGGTTATTCCTGTACTAACTACTATATTAGTATATAATAAATAAATATCTATATATTTACCCGGCCGCTAAAAGTATACCTAAGGGTCGCCCTCCTAAATTGGGTAGCCTATTTAGCGATGAAGCTATTCTACTAATTAGGTTATTTGGCCGGGTAACCTAGGGTAAGAAAGTTAGTAGGAAGGCTATTAGTTAGAAGGTAGTAGCGCTTCGTAGTAGATCGAGAAATACCTAACCTATACGTGCTTTAGTGTAGTGCAACTACTCCTAATATAAAGTAAGGCCCAATATTAAATAATTAGATACCTAAAACGAAATATATAATTGTATTAAGGTAATTAAAAATAATAAAGATAACGAACTAGGTAGATACTAGGTGGCGAGGGCGAGAGAGTAGATAGCGAGGGAGATGAGAGAGGGGGGGGCGAGAGAGAAGGAGGTTGTTGAAATATTATTAATAGCCTCCTCTGATGAGCTGTCTCAACTATTAGATATTAGTATTTGAAGTAGAGTAGAATTCACTCAATACTATACAAATATTACTAAAATAGCACTATTAGATTTGCTATATAAGATTTACTATATAGGATTTACTAGGTTAGAATATTGCAAGACATTACAAACCACGATTTTTACAGCTAAAACGACGTATTTTACATAACAGCTAACATCCCTGCTTTTTGGGTGTATATAGGTTTGGGGTGGGTGTGCGGAGGTTTACCCTTTGATTTAATACAATTAAAAGTATAAAAAATTAGGCTACCTAACGTATAATTCTATTATAAAAATTGTATTTCAATCCAATTAAATAGAATATCGCCCTCAACCCGTTTACAAGGAGAACGCAAAGAAGCGCTCTATATTGCAAAAGAAGGTTCGCTATTACCTATTTAAAATTATATTTCAATTTAATAAGAGGATAGGATATAAACAAATTACCCGGGCTATGAATTGAATTTATAAAGGCTATACCCTATTGTATACGCTAGAAGGCTACCTTATATTTCGTATTAAAGTATTTAAGCGTAAGGTTAACCTAGAAGCTAATCGCTTTATTATAACTTTCTACTATAACAAAACCTTACTATACAAACTATTCTCACTACTATTAAAGAAAAATATCCCGAAATTCCCTAAACTTATAGTAATCTTAATAATGTATAACAAAACCTATACTATCGTTTAAAGAGAGGGTATAATAATACCCAATCATTCATCAAACAATTTTATAATAACTACTATAGTGAAACTATCGTATTTAAGTAGGAGGATTTTAAAGGCGAAGATACACTATATTACGCCTTCTAAGTTACTAACCGCCAATGCCGGATTTGAAGGAGGTTTCAATATACAATTCTTATTAATACTATATATAAAACCAACCGTTACGACCTCCCCTTTATTTAAGGAATAATCATTATACCAGAGAGAACTTCTATTCTAATCTTTTAAATAATTTTCAATAATAAAAGAGAGAAGGGATATACCTTCTTAACCTATTGTATTAAAAACGTAGCTAATAAATTAAAAATCCCTTACCCTACAATAATTATATCTAATAGTAACCCCCAACTTACTAATACCATTAATAAAACCTTCCCTAATATATAATGTTAATGTTATATATAACACATCAACTATAATAGTATTAACCATCTTAAAAGGGATTAAATAACCGAATATCTATTTGTACGGACTTTAAAGTCTATTTGTACGGACTAAAAATAAATAATATTACTAATAATTTACGGAATGAAGTTGGATGGAATTAAAAGTAGTACTGTTTAACTCGTCGATTTTTAATAGATTTAATTCATACTACGCTGGATCTCAAGGCCTTCTAGAATGGAATATTCACCTTATTATTAAAACTATTATTATTCTTTTAAATTCTTTAAGTACTATTTCCATTCTTGAGGTTCTAGGGTCCCCTTTAGTGTAGTTTAAATATTACAAAATGTACAGAAAAACCATAAAAACTGTAAGCCTATTTTGGAATATATACACCCGCGCTATCTTAGAGAAATCTTTAAAGTTTTAATTTTGGAGTCCGTACAAATAGACTTTTAAGTCCGTACAAATACATATTCTCTTAAATAATATACTAATAATCTATATTATTTAGCTAGGAGATGGAGCAATATTATAATAGGATCTCGAGGATCTAAAGAAACGCAATACCCGAATCTTAATAACTACTAAAACTAAGGCGGGACTCGATTCCTTACTAGATAAGGTTACTAATATAAAGTTTATATTATTCTTTATATAGTAGTATATAATCTACTCCTTAAATTTAACGGACATCCAATGTACCTAGTCTATTCTACAACGCCAATTTAGGAGTACGCAAAAGGATATTATCTCGTAAATTAAAGAGAAATAATTACTTTATAAGAAGGAGTAGGCTAGCTATTATACTAAAAATTACTTCAACTAAAGTTAAAGAACAATATCCCTAAACAAAGCTAATAATAGGTCTTTTGAAAATTATAGTCTATCAGCTCGTAGTAATGTAATTAAAATATATAAAGCCAATCTTCAATATATAAATTACCGTTATGAAGTATATATAAATTACTTAATTAAATCTAATAGCTAAATATATATAAAGTAGGTTAACCGCACGTAAATAGGTACGTACCTATATAAATTGTCTATATAAGCACTCGATCTTATCGACTACTAATACTACAAATTCAAATCAATATTACCCTCTCAATAGTTAAACCTCCCTAGTACGCCTTTTGAACCTTATTCAAATAACTTCAAAGCTTAATATAGCCTCCCTTATACCTACAAAATGGAAGTATTACTCAAAGAGGGTAAGACTACTCTAATTACTAAGGAAGCTTATTACCTATTCCAGTATCTACGCTAATAGGGTATAAATTACGATTATTATCTACAATCTGGTAACTCCCTATACTAACTCTTATATTAAAATATAGTAAATAAATACCTTAGATACAAACCAACCGCTAGAATATTGCCCAAAGGCCACTTATTTAAATAAGGGGGTCCCTTTAATAGCAAGTCTATATTCGTAGTACTACCAACCGGGTTAAAATCAAATAAAGCTCCAATTAGAGTAAAGGGTAAATTATATAACCCCAACACTATTCGAACCTCAATACAGTGTAATTATTCCCAATACGAGCTAGGACCCAATATCGAAGAGATAAATACTAATAATGCCCGTACTCGTACCCAAAGTAAGGTATACAACTACATCGAAGTAGCTAATTATAATAAGAATAACGAGCTAGGGAGATACTAGAAAGCGAGAGCCCGAAAGTAAATAGCTAAAGAGAGGGAGAGAAGGGAGGAAGTTATTGAAATATTATCAACTAGCTCATCTAACGAACTCTCTAAACTATCTAATCCACTAAGTGTAAGCTCTAAACTGTCAAATATAGGCATTTAGAGTAGAGTAGAATATAATACAAACTATCTTAAACCTCTCAACACCACGAGAATATCACCAAATTAGCGCTATCAAATTTACTAACCCGCCAAAGACCAAAATTTACAGGGCATTTACTGGGTTGACCCACCTCAAGATATTAAAAATCCCGATTTTTACACCCAAATAACATATTTTACATATCAGCTGTCAGATCCCAAAAAGTGCGTACCTGTAAGTTTTTGATGCGGGCGGAGAGGTTAACTCATTTTTATAGTATACGGACCACTTGTTAAGGTAATACAACCTCGAGAGGATAGTATTTTATTTTTCTCCTTTTAGTTTTTTCTAATTTTTAACTTTAATACTGCCGTAATGAATGAGATAAAAACATACTAAGGATGGCATTGAACAGGCGTTTCTAATAGTATCACTTTTATAGAGTACGGGCTACCCGTTAAAGTAATATAGGTTCGAGGATGTAAGAGCTTTAAAGTTCAAAGCCTTGTATTTCGATAAATATTAGTCGTAGAAGAAAACTAAGATTACTATCGGAACTAAGATTACTATTAGAACTAAAATAGGACTAAACTTCGGCGCACCCACCCCTAAACCTGCGCGCACCCAAAAACCCTCTAGGCAGCCAATATTAGAATCATTATACTTTTGCTATATTTTTAGTTATTTTATATATCTGGTACCTTAGTTAGATTTGCCAACTAGGTGTCAGGACATAAGTAGGAAGGTAGGTCGAGGTAACTACGGTCGAGGCTACACGTAGGGGACATTAAGTCAGGGGTCAAATAAGAGATGTATAGATAGCTGCTGACTACAATAAAGGGAACCCTCTCAAATAGTTTTCATATTGGTGCAAACTCTATTTTGGTGTAATTGATAGTTGCGGAGCTCTAATTTAGTATAATACTATAATATAGTGCCGGAGTATCCCCCTATAGTTCTATTTATTTGAGTATCTTAATACTTTTAATAAGAATTTAAGTAAGGCAATAGAGAGTTAATGTATTGTAGTACTATAATAGTCCTTCTATAGCGGTTCCGAATTTCCTTTTTTACTTTTTGCCGGCCGGTTATAGTACCCGAAGCGGCAACCCTTTAACCTCCCAATACGACCCCCCCCCCCTTATAAGTTCCATCCCCGGAACCTATATTTTCGAGCCCCAACTCCTATAATAGTCTTGTTGCCTTTATAATACCCTCTATTTTACTTTTTAAAGTACCGGTATTCCTAATAAACCTGCGCCTTCCATTTTCCATTAATGTTTTAAGCCGCTATACTTCCGCCCTTACTATTCCGCCCCCTTCCTTAAATTCAATCTATTAATATACCTTCCGTCTAAATTTTCTACTTTCCATTATTGAAACGCTTAATTCTTCAATGTTTTAAAGATTCCGTAAGGAAGAAATAAGTGTTTCTGTCTAAAGCGGTCCAATACCATTAATTGCGGAGCCCAGGGGCCCTACTCTTTACCCAATTGGGAGATTCTAAGAGTTCAGCAAAACTCGAGGCCCGTATATTCAACTAAAAAATCGTTTTCCAATATTACAGTTGATATTGCTCTTTAACGAGGGCGTACATCGAGATGTAATTAGTTGTAAAAGTTTCGTTATTTTTTGCTAATTATTGTAATATCCATTATAAGCTTTTCCGATATAGAGTTATTGAGAAATTGAAAGAAAAGGATAATTATTCTATCACAGGGCTAGACTACATACCCTGTGCCTTGCCATAGCATGTGATTAGATTACGTGCTATTAGTACCGTACTACGGCACTAGCACCAGCCCGGGCATTGAGGCTCTACGCGACCTATATTTGAAGCGCAGCTGTTATGGTCAGAGAATGAAGTGTTTACACGAAGTGAGCAAGCATAGCGGAGCTTCTTTCTAATGGGGCGACCCCCCCTGTAAGTTCTTCGTGCTGTGAGTGGTTCGTCAATTTGGGAATCCGTTCCTTGGATTGGTCCAGTATTTGAGGTATCCGTTCCTTGGATTGGTCACAATAATTGAAGCCCGTGCACCCAACGGGGGTCCCCGGGGGTGTCCCCCGGGTCTTCTTCAACCCTAACCCTTCCAATGGGGGTCTTCGGGGGTGTCCCCCGGGTTTTTCTCTTCTAACTCTAACCCTTTCAATGGGGGGTCCCGGGGGGCGGAGCCCCCTGGTTAGAATAAATAAAATAAAGAAAAAAAAAAAAAAGGGGGGGGGGGGGGGGAAGGGGGGGGAAAAGGAAGGAAAAATAGAGAATAGGATATATAAAGCATAATAATGATAATAATAATAATAATAATAATAATAATGATAATAATAATAATAATAATAATAATAATAATAATAATAATAATAAAAGTTAATATAAAGCTTTATAAATAAACATCCAATATTATACTTATAGTAGGCAGCCAAAATATTAAGTTTTTACTTAGAATAATCCAACCTTGCATTTATAGTAAGCTGCCAAATTGTTGAGTTTTTACTTGGAGTAATCCAGCCTTACATTTATAATAAAGAAAAATCCAGCCTTACATTTATAGTACGCCGCCAAATCATTGAGTTTTTACCTTAAATAATCCAGCCTTGCATTTATAGTACGCCGCCAAATTGTTGAGTTTGTACTTAGAATAATCCAGCTCTAGACCTCAATAACAGCTGCGCTTCAGTAAATTCTACCGGGCTACCTGGAAGATGATGTTATTGGGTTACGCAACCCTTATAAGCCTAGGCTAGCGTATACTCTCCTCTTACTTCCTTTGT
Organism: Neurospora tetrasperma FGSC 2508; assembly: GCF_000213175.1. Taxonomy (NCBI): domain Eukaryota; kingdom Fungi; phylum Ascomycota; class Sordariomycetes; order Sordariales; family Sordariaceae; genus Neurospora; species Neurospora tetrasperma. The sequence continues at coordinate 3,117,188 of NW_009799102.1, forward strand.
ACAATAATAAATATCGTAGTTTACTCTTAACGGTACCCTTGCCCTGTAATAGTTTATTGTACCTTCAATTACGCTGCGTACGTACAATAGGTTACTATTATTATAGCTAGCGGGCTAATAATTAATTAATTTAATCCGACGTCCAGTCTTTATAGGATAGAGGAATACTACAAACGGCTTCGATAGTTATTGTAGCTATTGTACAAATTTAACCTCAACTATTACGATTACCGCCTAAGGCTATTTCTATTACCCTAAAATTAATAATAATACTAAGTCGATTATTAATAATTATATTAATATGGAGATTGAATTTTTAGTCGTTAGTAATTATTTTAGCCTCCTAGGCGAAACCCTAATTATTAATTAAGTGACGGCCTTTAATTGCGATATAGTAGAAGATTAACTTATCCCTACTAAATAAAGTTTATAAGTTCCTCCCCCCTAATTACCCCCCGGGTTTTAATTTTTATAGCTTGAACTTCGTATTCCCGGGAGCTAGTATTTAACCGGCCCCTTCTAATAAATTAATTACTAATAATAAACTAGCAATATTTATTATACGTTTTAATAGTAATAATTATTATTATTGCGTTTTTTAGGCCTACCTCTATAATAGACTTTAAATTACTAACCCGGTTAATTTATATCTAATTATCTTTAGATAGTATACTACTAGTTTAGTACTATTCTCCGTCTTTGGTACTATTATCGATGCTATTGCCGAAGCTTTTAACTAGGTTAAATATAATTACCGCTGAAATATACTCCGGAAGGAGGCGGACGAAAAGATCTATATCTAAGCTAATAGGAACCTTCAGAACGAGGTTATTTACTAGAAAAATAAAGCCAAAGGCTAGTTTAGCGAATTTAAAATTAAAGAGACTTTATATATTAATTATGAGAAACTCTACTCGCACGTTGAGAAAACTCTATTCGTACGTTGGAAGAAAAGGGAATTTCAATACCTTTTTCTAAATTTGTAGTTGTATATAAAGCATTTGGGGAATATATCAGATTTTTTCTTATTTTTTTCTCTACCTAATCCTCCTACTTCCAAAACCAATCGTCGTTTGTAGCCTTAGAAAACCTTAGGGTAAGAAAAGGATAATATGTAAATAATTAACAGAATGCAGTATTCAAATATTAAGGAAAGTAGGATTTCGATAACGGTTAAGGTTATGAGCTTGGTTTTTACCTTTAAAAATCTATTAAAATCAGCGAGTAATTTCGTACTATATTTAACTTATTATACTAAAGTTTAACCAAGTTACACCTAGAAAAGCAAAAGTATATCCACGTGCGAATAGAGTTTTCTCAACGTGCGAGTAGAGTTCCTCTTAATTATAACGTTGAAATAATAAAGCTTTTTATTAAGAATACTATCCTTAAAACCTAGGTCCGCTCGTTGTAAAATAAGGTAGTTAACTTTAAGACGGTTAATAATGGCTTTAATATTATAATTAAGAATTTGAATTCCGTTAGTTCGGGTAGTTTAAGTAATGGCGGCGGGAGAGGAGGTTTCGGCGGCGGAGGTTTCGGAGGTAATGGAATACTGGGCGGTTCTAATGATAACCTAGGCTATATTGAACTTATTAATAGAATGCGGTGCTATATATTTACCGATCTAAATACTTTCGATACATTGGGATTAATTATTAAAGATTGTAATGCTATATATATTACCTAGTGTACTAAGATCCGCCTATATTAGGTTTATAATAAGTAGTATTTTTCTAACGAATGTGATAAGCTTATATATATTTTCGTTTGCTTTAGTAAGACCCTTATATCTATTATTAAATTAAAGATATAAATAATCCTTACCGATGAATACCTTGACCTATAGAAATAGAACTTAGCTGAAAAATTTATTAAGTATTTCAACGGCTGGTAAAATACTATAAATATAAAGGTTGAGGTTGAATCTACCTTATAAAAGTTTTAAATAGGTTTTTGTTCTAAAATTTCGCCGATAAGTTTATTCTTAACGCCGACCGCTATGATATAGGTAATGCTATACGCGTTTTTATACTCCGACAGAAGGTTACTGACTAATTTTTAGTTTCAATTACTTATTAATCCGATGTCTTTGGAAGTAAGGATTTCTAAGGATGGTTCGAACTCTTCGGTAAATTCGTTAAATATTAAAAGGAGGAAGCTTTCCAAAAGAAATTATTTAACCTAATATCCTCCGGTAGTAGTAATTCTAGTAGTAATAGAGGAAGCAACCCCAAAAATAAAATAGTGTTTTAAGGTAGCGACTTTATAGATTTAAATAAGTTTAAAACTGTTAATAAGCGTTTTATTCCTACAAGCTTTATAGAAGAAGTAGTAGGAATTAAGCAAATACTAGAAATATAGTAGGATCGGCTACAATTAGAAGAAATATTGAAACCTTATTAATATTAGTAACGGTAAAGGAGGAATCGAAGGTACTAGAATTAGCCCTGTCCCGGAAGGCGTTAAAAAGAAGAGAGTTAGTTAAAATAGTTATAATAATAATAATAATTTGAATGCTGCTAATACTATGAATAATAAGGCTATTAACGCTAATAAAACCGATAAGGCGGGAAACATTAAGCCTCAGTACTAAATTGTAAGTGGAGTTTACTATTATAAGAAGGTAGGAAGGAAAGTAGGGACTTAGAAGTGGAGGAATACTTAGCTAAGTTAGATAGGGAGTTATACTGGGACCAGGGGGAAGAAGAGATATTAGAATTATTATTTATTAATTTAGTAATAGTTAGACTAGAAAAATCTATCCTCCTTTTAATTTATCTTATTTATAGTAAATACAAAATATAATACCCAAACACCTTAATAGTAATTGTACGGGCAAAGGTTTTATTAATATTAAATTCGTCAAAAGAAATTAAATATTTATGATAAAGTTCGACCGGTTAAGACTATTGAGGCTGGCCGATAGTAATATTAATACTTATATAACCGACCTTGTAAGAATTACTATATATATTGGACTATATAGTAAGGAGATTGAGCTATTCGTTTTTATATTATCCTTAGAGAACCTTATTATCCTAGGCCTCCTATAGCTCTAATAATACAACCTATCTATGGATTGGGAGAAGGGAGAATTTAAGTTTAACCGGAAGTATAGAGGCACTTACATACTTGTTACTATACTAAATTTCTAAATATAGGCCTCCAAGGCTTTGGGACAAGTTATAGTTAGAATAGTTATTAAGGAGGAGTAAACTACTGAAGCGGCTGAGGAGGAGCAAACTATCGAGGCGGCCGAAGAGGAATAAGCTATTGAGGCGGCTAAGGAGGAGCAAACTATTAAGGTAACTAAAGAGGAATAAACTATTAAAGCGGCTAAGGAGGAATAAACTATTGAAGCGGCCGAGGAGGGATAAACTATCAAAGTAATTAAGAAAGAGTAATTACCGATTCGGAGAGCCTTTAAGCGTAGAAAATCCAAACTATAGTAAAGAATTACTAGGACCTATAGTATAAACCTAAAGTAATTCCAATTAATTTAATTACTTACAGATAGTTAAGTAGTAATAATCCTTAATATCCTACTATACCTTAGGATTAAGCCGACCCTATATAGGACTATTAATAGTAAATGAGTCCGGGCCTTCGATTCCGAGAGAAGACTATTAGTACTATTGTTCGTAAAACTTATAGATATTAGTAAAATTCTTATTAACCCCAACGATATTATAGTATTCAATACTACTAGCTTTGATTTTGTAATTGAAATAGAGAATTTTGAAGTAGTATTAATAATTAGGGGAGAAACCGATGAAGTATTAAGAATGTTGGAAATAAAAATTATAAACGAACGAATAGAGTTACAAATAAAAGTTACGGAGGAAATTCATAATAATATATATATAAATAATAGCGTAGAATATAAGGATTAATTCTTGGATTACTTCCTTAGGGTTTCTTAAAATAAGGTAGAAGAGGTTATAGCGAGGATTATAGGAAAATAGGATAGAGAAGTAGGAAGAAGGCGGAGGAAGGGGCAGTAAAAATTGAGACGGAGAAGTGGCGAAGGAAGGCGACGTCCCTAATTATATTCCTATTGTTTTTATTATTTTAGTATTAGAATAATATAGCGAAAGAAGAGACGAAATTAATTTACTATAGCGGTAAGTAAGAACCGTTATAATTATAAGTAAAGTAGGAATAGTATAGGTAAACTACGACCGAAATAAAATTAAGGGTTTTTATCCGGCAGCGCTTAATGCTGTATAGTTTTCCCCTCTAGAGAATTAGAGAAGGACCCTATACTAATAAAGCGCTATAGTTATATAGTTAGGGTAAAAGATTATTATTATTGTTATACTTTTCGCTTTTTATTGCCCCTTTATTAATTCGGAAGGTTAATAATTTAAACAGATTTACCAAACAATAATTTCGGGTCTAGATTTATCTCTCTAGAGGCTAGAATTAATTCGGGTTCTTTAAAGCTTTAGTAACGCTTTTACATAGTATAGGAGGCTATACTTTCGAAATAATCCTCTTTTTTTTTCATTATTTTAATAAATTTTCTTTAATTCAATAGTATTTAATATTTAAATTACATTTAATATTTCTATTGTACATATTTCATAATTATTTTATATTCTAATATTTATTAATTCACTTTCTTCCTCCGACTTTTCTTTTAATATAAAACGAATTCTTTTATAATATCAGTAAGTTCTCCATCGAGCCTACGAAAACCTTATTCGAAATTTTCTATTATATTAATTTTTCCTAGGATTGAAATCCGTTTCTCTACCGCCTCCTTTACTTTTACTATATCTATAAGATTTTAATTATAACTTCTTTCCTCTTCTACCCTCCTATTTTTTCTTCTTATTTAGATTTAAACTTTTTGAAAGTAGTAGTCCAAACCGGTTTACTTATACTATTATACTCCCTAATATTCAATTTCAACCCCGGGTAATAATTATATATAATTATTTATTATATTTCTCTCTCCTTATATTATATTATAAAACTTTATTAATTTACTACAAAGGGTAAATAGACCGAACTTTTAATATTATACCTATTTAAGGAAGTATATAGCCTTTCAGCTAATCCTATTCTCTAAATCCTAATTAGTATGATAAAAGTTAAAGTCCCTAATAGTAGTAGTTTAATTTCCTATTAGGGGCCCGGCCTCGAAGAATTCGAAGAGTAGGGATTTTTATTAATATTCTAATATTCTTTGAGTTAGGATAAGTAAATAAATAGAATAGACGGTTGTAGGATCCCTTAAACTTTTAAATATTATTACGGTTTAATCCCTTCCGGTTTAAAAATTAAAGTCCCTTAAATTTTATTTTTTATTTATATATATTACTACCCTTCCTTTCTCTAATAATCGACTCTTAAATACTTCCTACCCCTAAGATAGTGAATATCCCTCTTTAAATTCCTACCCGGTTCTTAAATTACTATAATATTATAAGTCTCTTCTTATTTAAATAGAAATTTCCTTCTCTTATACAACTTCTTTATATTCTAATAGAGTATTTTCAATTAGATTATTAATTATTCTAAAATAGGGTTTTTATAAATCCTTTAATAGAAGATAAGGGTACTATTTTCTTTATGGAATTATAATTGTATAAATATTATTACCATTATATATTCAATTCTTTATATTCTAAGAATACGGATAGTATATATTTATCAGGCCTTATTAGGTTAAGGGTTCTAGTTGGAGGATTAGGCTAAGGATTTTTTTCCGCCGCCTTCTTTTCGTACCTCCTCTAATTTATTTCTTTAAGGTAGTAATAATATAGGAATTAGGAGGGGCGTCCGGTAAATTACCTTCGTCTATAATTTCTATTATCGCCTTTAATATTTTTCCGGCTAGGTTTTTACAAGGGGGGATAAACGCTTACAACCTTTCAATATATATAATAAACGCCTTTATAATAACCTTCTGGAGAAGGAGGTACTCTTTATAACTATAAATAAAATATCCCTTCGTCCTATATAATTTATAATAAACGAATAATTTATTTTTATTCGATGGATAATTTATTTTATTAAAGTAATCTCCTTCGTATTTAGTTTTACTATATTAGGTGTAAATATCTTCCTAGCGATAGAATTTTACTATATATATAATTTTCTAGTATTTAAAGAATTATTAAATATTGCTTGAGGCTTAGAATAGTTTATAAGGGTATATACTACTATTCTAGAGGAAGATGTTATCCTAGAGGAAATTCGCCGCTTTCAAAATAGTAATTTCCATTAGGAATAAACTTCTATTCTTTCCATCCCTTTTCTTTTAAGGCTAAATTTTTATAATAATTACTTCCTTACCGCATCCCAATAGCAGTAAAAAAAAACGACGCCAAAACCGGAAACGCCGATTTCTGGTCGAGGAGTGCTCCAAAACGAAAACTAACAATAGTAATCGACTTAGGAGGGTCGTTTACATCCCTCACAATATCTTGCGACGAATACAGCGATAGTATTATATTATTACCGATAGCTATAAATAGCGGTACTTATAGGTTCGAAAATAGTATTTATAATCCATTCGTAGAAATTTCCGTATATAACGACTCTAAAGCCGTACTTATTATAAAGATTTTGGACTAAATAGAGGAAGATAATAAAATATTAAAGAAGTTTATTATTAGAGCGAATAAATTTATAGATTATAATATTATTTCGATTGAAGATTAACGTTAAGTTGGAAAATTATTTCTCGAATTCGTATAAATTCGCATCGGAAAAAAAAGGTCTATATAACCCGAAGCTAATAAGGTTAGAACCGACTAGTTTATTATTAAAAAGGATTTTAATAATTTAAAGAAGGATATTTTAAAGGAGATTAAGAAAGGTATTTAAAAGGTACCGAAATAATAGGCCGATATTATAGCGAAAATTATTCTGAATAAAATCGGTATTACCTTTTAATAATTACTTACTATTACTACTAAGAAATTTATCCCCTCTAACTTCAAATAGTAATTTACTATTAAGGGAGTAATTATTACTACTAAATTTATAAATTATTCGAACGAAGATACGAAGACGGCTATAGCAACGACCCTAGGCCGGAAAAAGCTAAATCTAGTAATTAGAACGGCTATTTGGATACTAACGTTTAGAAATTATATAATTATCTTTAATAAGTCTATATACTATTAATACTAATAAAGTTAAATATAGGCTACGGAAATCTTTAGTAAAGAGGCTTTTATTACTATAAGTACTATAAGTATATTAGTCCGGGGCGTACTTTAGAATAATATTAATAATTATACTATATTAGAAGTATTAATAGATATAATAAAGGATAAGAATAAGGAGGTAATTATTATACGAGTTCGGCTTTAGAAAAGAAGGGACGGAGAAAATAGAGGTTTACTCCTAGTAAAAATCGCTACTTCGAAAGTAGTAAACTTCGTTTAGAATAATCTCTTCCTTTAGAATAGTAGTATATATTTTTACGAACCGTTTTAAATTTTAAATAATGTCCAATAGTATTTTAAATATTAGGGAATCGGATATATAACGAAATTCTATTATTAGGAAAATATTTATACCTAATATAATAAAGCTAAATATAAAGCAAATTACTTTAATAAAGTAAATAGTCTATTAAATAAGAATAAATTGTTTATTTATTATAAATTATATAAGAAGAAGGGATATTTTACTTATAATTGTAAGGAGTGCCCCCTTCTCCGGAAGGCTATTACGAAAGTGTTTATTATATATATTAAAAAGCTGTAAGCGTTCGCCCCTCTTCGTAAGAACCCGGCCGGAAAGGTATTAAAGCCGGTAATAGAGATTATAAATAAAAGTAACCTACTAAACGCCCCTTCTAACTTCCGTACTATTATTACCCTAGAGAAATAAATTGGAGGAAGCGTAAAAAGAAGGTTATTAAAAAGAATTATCGGCCTAACCCCCTAATTAAAACTTTTAGCCTAATAAAGCCCGATAGATATATACTATTTATATTCTTAAAATATAAGGAGTCGGATATATAGTAGTAATAGTACTTATACGGCTATAATTCCCCTAAAGGAAGCAATACCCTTATCTTCCGCTAAGGGAGTTATAGGAACTCTATTTTAGGGTAATTAATAATTTAATTAAAAATATTTTATTAAAATATAGGGAAATCGTATAAAGAAGGGAAATTTCTATTTAAATAAGAGGAGACCTATAATATTATAATAATTTAAGAGCCGGGTAGAAATCTAAATAAGGATATTTACCGTCCTAAAGGCGGGAAGTATTTTAGAATTAATGATTTAAAGAATAGAAGGGCGGTAATATATATAAATAAAAAATAGAATTTAAGAAACTTTAATTTCTAAATTGAAAGGGATTAGATTATAATAATATTTAAAAATTTAAGGGATCCTACGACCGTCTATTCTATTTATTTACCTATTTTAATATAAGGAATATGAAAATATTAGTAAGGATCCCCGCTCTTCGAATTCTTCGAAGTTAAGCCCTTAATAGGAAATTAAATTATCGCTATTAGGGACTTTAACCTCTATTATCCTAATTAAAATCTAAAAAATAAAATTAATTTAAAAACAATATATTTCCTTATATAAGTATAACGTTAGAGGCTCGGTCTATTTATTCCTTATAGTAAACTGACGAAGTTTAATAATATAATATAAGGAGAAAGAAATAGAATAATTAATTATATATAATTATTATCTAAGGTTAAAGCCGAAGATTAGGGAATATAGTAGTACGAATAAACTAATTCCGACTATTACCCCTAAAAAATTTAGGTTTAAGTAGGAAGAAAGAATAGGAGGGTAGAAGAGGAAAGAAATTATAATTAGAATTTTATAAATATAGTAGAAGTAAAGGAGGTAATAGAAAAATAAACTCTAATTCTAAAAAAGATTAATATAATAGAAGAGTTCGAATAAAGTTTTCGTAGGTTCGATAGAGAATTTACTAATATTATAGAAAAATTTATTCTATATTAGAAGAAAAATCGGGGGAAAAGAGTGAATTAATAAACGTTAGAATATAAAACAATTATAAAGGAAATATAATAGAAATATTAAGTATAATTTAGATACCGGATACTATTAAATTAGAAGGAATTTATTAAAATAATAATAAAAAAGAAAAAGATTATTTTGAAAATATAGCGGGCTATATAGTACAAAAGTATTGTTGAAATTTTAAAGAACCTAAATTAATTCTAGCCTTTAAAAAAAAGAAGCCTAAAATTAAGATTATTACCTAATAGACCCGCTTAAACTATTAGACTTCCGAATTAGTAAGGGGGTAATAAAAATCGAAGATTATAATAGTAAGGCCAAAATTTTTACTAATTACTTCTTCCTAAAATTAAATATTTTAATAAAATATCTATTAAATTAAATTAAATTAAATTAATAAATAGTATTAACCCGATAGTTATTAGCGAATTAATTACTAAGGAGGACGTTTAAAATATCCTTTCCTAGATAGTACTTAATAAAACCCCGGACGTTAATTAATATTTAAATAGATTTTTAAAATTATACGAGCAACTATTCTAATAAATAATAATATATTTAGTAACCGCTAATCTCCTATTTGGATATTTCCTATAACAATTTAAAGATATAAAAGTAATTATTTTTAAAAAGTTTAGAAAAGGCGTTACCTAATAAAAATTAGCCGGCGCGTAGAGACTTATATTACTATTTAATGATATTGGAAAAATCCTTAAGACCCTTATAGTTAAAAGATTTATATAGGTATTTAATAAATTTAACCTCCTACCGGAGGGCTAGATAAATAACCGGGTAAACTATTTAATAGAATGTATAGTCCGGGTAATTACCGATACAATTTATATAACCTAAAAATTTAAAACTGTAATATCCCTTATACTCCTCGATTTAAAGGGTGTATTTAATAGAATTAACTATAGGTAATTTCTATATACTTTATAGAAAATATAATTCCCAATATAGATTATTAAATAGATAGCGAGCTTTATTACTAATAGGAAAGGCGCTCTCTTATTTAATAATAAAATATTTCGCCCTTATACTATTATAGTAAACGTACTTTAAAATTTCCCCCTCTTACTTATTTTATTTATTCTCTTTATTATTTTATTATACTAGAAATTAATAATAATTTTAAATATAATTATAGTCGGCTTTATAAATAATACTAATATTATTATAATAGCCTGTACTACCGAAAGAAATTACCGGACCTTATAAGTAATATAGGAAATATATTCGGAATAGATTAAAGCGAAAGGTATAGAATTCGAAGCGAATAAAACGGAACTAATATATTTTATATAGACGAAGGTATTAAGGACGGAAACTCTTTAATTTAAAAAATATAATACTTTAATTAATAAAATTGATAGAATTCCTAAAGGTTTAACTAAATTATAAATTTAATTACCGGGCTTATATAGAAATAGTAAAATAACAAATAAAAAATTAAATAAATATATTTATAAAATTAATAGTAAAAATATAGGGTTATTCCTTTATTCGGGCAAGGGAAATATAGACTAAATATATTTATAGTATTATTATATATAGAGCTTTAATATTCTACTAATTAACTGAAATTTATAAGAAATTATAAAAGATTATAATCAAATTAATAAAATACTAAACTAAATACCTAAAAATTATTACTGGAGTATATAAAACTATACTAGTATAAAATTTAAAGATAGAAACCTTTTATTTACCGTTCGACCTCTATTTAAATAAAAGAGTCCGGGCCTTCGAAGAAAGGCTTACTTGTACGGACTAAGTAAAGTTCGTTTAAAGAACGGTAATTTAAATAGCTAATTTTATTTAGATATAATAAATTAAAAGTTAGTTATTTATTAATAAATTAAAAAATAGTATAATTAAAGCTAAATAAATTAAAACGTAGGTACTAATAGAAAAATTATTAATAATTGCGGCCGGCCTCCCCCCGGAATTAGGGTCCTTACTACTACTATTATAAATCCTAAAACTTATAATTATTAATAGGGAAGAATAATTAGAGGATATAACGAATAGGGAGTAAGTATTATATTATAATTATTAATTAATAATAATAGTAATTAAATTAAATCGAAGGTACAAATTTACTATTACTAACTTTACCCCTAAATTTAATAATAAAACTATTTAATAATTTATAATTAGTACGAAGAAAGAAAAGAAAAAGAGGGAAATTCGAATATCGGAGGAAAATAATAACGAATTATACTTACTAATTAAAGCGAAGAACTTCCTTCTAATTTAAATTTGAATAAAAGTTATAAAACTCTAGGCTTTTCTCTTCTAGAGAAAGGTATTAAGCATCTAAATACTTATTTACGCTTACAGATTAAAAAAAGAGACCTTCGCCTATATCGTCCTAAATTACCTTAATATAGAAGGCTTTTTCTAATTAAATATTAAAAATTAGCTATTAATAAAAGAGGAGTTCTAAGATTATTTCGATAACGGAATTAAAATTAAGAAAATTCTATTATAAGCGCTAAAATTAAGTAAATTAAAAGAATACTATTTAGTAATTAAATTAGAGGAAGAGTAATATAAAGAATTTATAAAATATTCTTAAAGAGGGAATAAATTATTAATAATATTAAAAAAAAAAGAATAGAAAAACGGGAAAGAAATATTTATATTAATTATAAGTATTATTTATATTATAACTATAATAAAAACCGAAGTACTATGTATTTAGTACCTAATTACGTTTAAAAAGCTCTTCAAAAAGCTCTATTATACAAATTTAATTTATAATAATATTATAATATTATTAAACCTAATTATTATTTATAATAGGGCGGCTAGGGGTATTAATAATTATAGGGCTACTAAGGGTAGTACTATTATTATTAGAATTAGAAATTATATAAATAGGAATAGTTGTACTACTACTATTAAAATTAGATATAATATACGCGGGAATAATTATATTACTATTAAAATTAAAAGTAATATAAACTAAATTTATTATACTACTAATACTAAGGCCGGAGGGAATACGATTATAAAGGATATCCTTTATATATAATATATAGTATTCCTTTTATTAAAAGATAGTAGTATTATAGTACGGAGTACGGGGAAAGTTAATAATATTATTCGGGAAACCGTTTTATATTAAACGAATATATATATATCTAGTAAATTACTAAATAATATAAATAAAAATATTTAATTTTTAAAAATATTTAGCCGGGCTATTTAATATTATAGTAATAATTATAAACTAAATAATATTATAAGTATTATAAAGACCGATATAAACGTCTAATATATATTTGCCGGTAATATAAATATAAATTGCAGTTTAAAAGTCGGTAATTAAAAATAAAATATTAATTAAAGAAGAAAGGCGAAAAAGAAAAGGATATAGAATTTATAAGTAATTAAAATAAAGTAGGTTTTACTAGTAATAAATTTATAAAAGGCGTTAAGACCGGTAGGTCTCTTATTAAATTTCGGGGCTATAATAAAATTTAAAATATAATAGAGGTAAAGGATTTTATAAATAATATTATACGAATTAATATAAGGATTAAGAATAATAAAAGGGATAAATATATTAATTCTAAGGGATTTAGAAATCCGGATTACTATAAAGAATACGAAAAAATATTATAGGTTTAAGTAAATTAGGACTATAAAATTAAGAGAAGCCGTAGAGCCTAGAAATACTTTTAGAAAAGAGACTTTAGGGTCGGAAATAAAGTCGATCGGGCTAGGACAATTATAATTAAAAAAAATTATTTTAGAGGACATTACAATAAGGAAAAAGGAAGGTAGGAGGAAATTAAAAAGGAGTACTATAGGGAGGATTATATAATTAAAGGAGAAGGCCCTTATACTATTATAAATAGAGGGTAGAACCGAAGGTTAAAAAGTAAAGGGACGGAGCGGAAATAAATATTAACGGGAGTAACGAAGCGGAGGGGTAGGAATATAAGTAGGAAAATAGGATAGAGAAGTAGAAGGAAAGCGGAGGAAGGAGTAATAAAAATAGAGAAGGAAAGGTAGCGAAGGAAGGCGGTATCCCTAATTATATCCCTATTATTCCTATTATTCTAATATTAAAATAATATAATGAGGAGGAAACGAAATTAATTTGCTATAGTAGTAAATAAGAACTATTATAATTATAAATAAAGTAGGAGTAATATAGGTAAATTACGACCGAAATAAAATTAGGGGTTTTTATCCGGCGGCGCTTAACGCCGTACGGTTTTCCCTCTAGAGAATTGGAGAAGGACCCTATACTAATAAGGCGCTATAGTTATATAGCTAGGGTAAAAGAATATTATTATTAATTACTTCCTTATTTTATTTCTCGTTATATTTATTAATACTTCTAATATAGTATTATTATTAATATTATTTTAGAACACGCCCCGGACTAATATATTTATAATATTTATAATAATAAAGGTTTCTTTACCGAAGACTTCCGTAGCCTATATTTAATTTTACTAATATTAATTGTATATAAATTTATTGCAGATAATTATATAGTTTCTAAATATTAGTATTTTAATAGTTACTTTAACTATTAGACCTAGTTTTTTCCGGCTTAGGGTTGTCGCTATAACTATTTTTATATTTTCGTTCGAACGGTTTACAAATTCGGTAGTAATAATTACTCCCTTAATAATAAATTACTATTCGAGGGTAGAGGGGATAAACTTCTTAATAATAGTAGTAAATAATTATTAAAGGGTAGTACTAATCTTATTCGGAATAGCTTTTGCTATAATATTAGCCTATTATTTTAATACTTCTTAAGTACCTTTCTTAATATCCTTCAAAATATCCTTCTTTAAATTACTAAAATCCTTCTTGATAATAAATTAGTTAATTCTAACCTTATTAGCCTCGGATTGTATAGACCCACTTTTTCGGATACGAACCTATACGAATTCAAAAAGTAATTTTCGAACCTAATATTATTATTATTAGTCTTATACACGCTAACTATATATATAGTTCGCCCCGTAGGCATACGGTACTGCTTTATTCGTAGTCGGTAGGAAAAACCGTACTCTTTAGCCGGATAAAAACCCTCCGCTTCGCCGTCGCAATAGTACCGTATCGGCCCCGTACCTTTCCTATTTTACTTCCTCTCGGTATAACCTTACTATTATAACCGAGGCTATAAACTTATATTATGTATATAGTCGTCCGGCCCCCGACCCGTGGCTACTCTATTACTATTTATTATATTATAAATTCCCCGCGGTCGGTAGTCTTTTATCCTATTTCTCTTTAATTACGTTATTCCGAACCGTTTAGAATCCTTTAAAGGACATTTCGACCTAACTCTCTCCTTCCTTCCCTTCTTTCTTCTTTATACTATACTATCTTCCCTACTACGATATATCCGCCCTCTAACCGAATTTACTTCCGCCCTACAATTATAATTACCTTAAATTATCTTCGTAATATATATACTATACTTTATAAAAAAACCTCCCAATACTAGCGCTATAGCAAAGAAGATTTCTATTACGAAGGTTCTAAAGGTTGTAGCTCTTCTTACTAATTATGAGGGCGGCGTAATATTAACTATTATAACTTCCAACGCCAGCCCCGTCAATTCGCGTCCTATTAATCGCAATACTCCCATTATAATTAATATTTTAAAAAAGGTTAAAAAATACCTCGCTAAAGAAAATCTCAATAAAAAAGAGTTAACTTGCCAACAAGCACCAAAAACTTACAGGCACGCACTTTTGGGGTCTGACAGCTGACATGTAAAATATGTCGTTTTGGGTGTAAAAATTGTAATTTTCAATGTCTTGAGGTAGGTCATACCAATAAATCCCCTGTAAATACCTTATAACTTTTAATTTCTAGCAGGCAAGTAAGCAAATTTGATAGCGCCAATCTAATAGCGCTAATTTTGGTAATACTTTTTATAGAGTTAAAGTTTTCAAAATACTTCTTATTATAGTACATTCTACTCTAAATATTTATATCTAATAGTTTAGAATTTATATTTAGTAGATTAGAAAGTTTAGAGAGGTCGTTAGAGAGTTTAGAGAGGAAGGAGGAATTTGACGATAACTTTATAGTATTATTTTTCTCCTCCCCTCACTCTTTTTCTCTCGCTATTTATTCCCTTGCCCTCGCTTCCTAGTATTTCTCTAATTCGTTATCCTCCTCCTCCTCCTCCTTATCGTCGTTAGCTACCTTAATATAATTGTATACCTCATTTCGGGTATCCAAATCTTTAATATTAGGCCCTATCTCGTATTGAGAATAATTACGGCGCATTAAAGCTTATATAGTGCCCGTGTTACATAATTTACCCTTTAGCGCAATTAGTATACGAATATAGGTATAGGTACGAGTACGGGTAGAGGTTGAATTAGATGATGGTACAATGAATATAGGCTTATTAAATGGACTACTTTGTTTGCGCGGGCGGCCTTTGGGTATTCCTCTAGCGGCCGGCTTAAATTTAAAATATTTATCCATTGTATCCTAATATAATAATTAGTATAGGAGTTATTCGGGGTATAAATAATAATTTAAATATTATTAACGTAAGTACTAGAATAAATAGCAAACTTCCTTAGTTACTAAGGCTATTTTACCCTCCTTTAATAATACCTCTATTTTATAGGTATAAGGCAATCCGTACTAGGCTCTAAAGCTCCCTATATAAGGTTCGAGAGGGGTACTAAGGAGCTTTAACTATATAGAGGGTAGTATTGTATTGAATTTATAATATTAATAAGAGATAACCTCTCCACACGCACCAAAAACCTTGAGGTACGCACCCCCACTAGAAAACTGGGGCGGTTCAACTAATAATACCTGATATTGTAAATCCCGTTTTTACCCGCAAAATTTCGTCTTTTCAATATACGTAATATTGCTCTACTTTAGTCATTTCTTTCCCCCTTTTTTTCACACGGCCAGCTGCACGCATTTACACTAGCACTAGCACTTTGCACGCCACTACACTTTACACGTATCTACAATAGTACTCTATACCTATACGATACTTTCGATATACGTAAAGTTATTGCATATAATTAATTTTTATACTAATTAATTGCTCTAAATGCCCTCTACTAAGCGCCCTCGTCGTACATCGTACTCTTTTCAATCCTCGTACTCCTCAATCGGTACTTTCGCCTCTAGAACCTCCTTTAATTCCAAAATTACTTAGTCCGTACCAATAGACGACCCTCTCTTCTTAGTAGTAATAGAAGATTATAATAAACTATACATACATTTTATCTCCTTCTATCACTATTATTACTTTAGTATTGTATCCTAATATACTTAAAAATTCTATAAATTAAGCTATAAAGTATATAGTTCTATTACTAAAATTATATACTACTATAACTATACCGACCCCCACCCGCGTCGGAATAAAATCCTAATATAAAGCGATGTTCTATATTACGAAAGACTGCCCGTTATTATCCCTTTAGAATTATACTTTAAATAAAGAAGAATATAAATTATAATTGGACTATTTGGGCGATAGATTTAATATATTAAGGCTACCCTCTATTACGTATATTAGAAGGCTATATTATATTCCGTATAAAGGTATTTGACTACGAGGTTAACCTTGAAGTAAATACTTTCTTAAGTAACCTTCTATTATAATACGACCTTACAATATAAATTATTCTCGCTATAGTAAGAGAGAAGTATCCTAATATCTTATAGGTATATAAAGATTTCGATAATATACGCTAAATCGTACACTATTAGTAGCAATAGGGGTATAATAATACTTAGATATTTATTAAGAAATTAAACGAGGACTACGAGAACAACGCTCTTTTATTTAAGCGTAAAAAGTTCGAAGGGATTGATAATAATATACTATATTATATATTTTAGATTATTAACCGCTAGCGCCGGATATAGAGAAGGTTCCTATATATACTATTAATTAATACAATATATAAAATTAACTGCTATTACCTCCCCTTCGTTCAAAGTATAGTACTTATACTAAAACAAACTTCTATATTAGTCTTCTAAGTATTTTTAAATAACAAGAGAGACGAGGGGTATAATTTTTTAATTTAATATATTAGAACGGCGGCTAACGAATTTAAAATCCCCTACTTTATAATAGTTATAACTAATAGCAACCCCTAGCTTACTAATACTATTAATTAGACTTTCCCTAATATATACCAATAACGTTATATATAGTATATTAATTACAATATAATTAAGTACCTTAAGAAAGATTAAGTATATAGACGGTCCTTATTAGTATTATTAGTTTTATTCCCATTATCCTTACATTCCTCATTTAATAATGAACTATTTGATTAATACAATAAAGAGGATCTTGAGGAATTAAAGCATTGTTATACCCGAATTACAATAATTATTAGAGCTAAAGCGGGCCTCAATTCCTTACTAAATAAAGTTACTAATATAAGGTTAGTATTATTTTTTATATAGTAGTATATAATCTACTCTTTAAATGTAGCGGAGTTCGAGCGCGCTTAATCCATTTTATAATATTAATTTGGGGCTATACAAATTAATATTATTTTATAGATTAGGGAGAAGTTAATACCCTATAAAAAGGAATAGGTAGACTACTATACTAAGAACTATTTTAATTAGGGATAAAGAATAACGTCGCTAAACGAGGCTAATAATAATTCCTTTAAAAATTATAGTATTTCGGTTCGTAATAACTTAATTAAGTTATATAGTACCTCTTTCTAGTATATAAATTACTATTATAAAGTTTATATAAACGAGTTAATTAAATTTAATAATCGAATACGTATTAAATAGGTTAATTGCGAATAGATAGGTAATTGCCTATACGAATTATTTACATAGGTACTTAATCTTATTAACTACTAATATTATAAATTTAAATCCATATTACTATCTATACGGTTAAACCTCCCTAGTACCCCCCTTAAGCTTTATTCAAATAGGTTTAGAGCTTAGTATAGGCTTCCTTATACCTATAAAATAGAAGTACTACTTAAAGAAGGTAAAATAGTATTAATAATTAAAGTAATTTATTATTCCTTTTAGTACTTACGCTAGCAATATATAAATTATATTATCTATAGTCCAGTAATTCCCCGTACTAACCCTTATATTAGGATATAGTAGATAAATACTTTAAATTTAAATTAGCAGCTAAAATAGTACTTAAAGGTCGACTATCTAAATAAGGGGGGCCGTTTAATAGTAAGCCTATCTTTATTATACTACCGCCGACTAAAAGTAATAAACCCAACCGACTAGCCGTACTAAAAGGTAAATTACGTAACCCGGGTATTATTAGAGCCTTAGTACACTATAATTATTTTTAATACGAGAAGGGGCCTAATATTAGGGAGCTTAATACTTAAAATAAAGTATGAAGTTGTATTGAGGTTATTGATAACGACGAGGATAAAGAGTTAGGGAAGTATTGGGAAGCAAGAATTCGAGAGTAGATAGCTCAGGAGGTTGAAGAAGCGAAAATTTAAGGGTAGGTAACTAAGGAGGAGGAGGCGAGAAATAAAGCTATCGAACTATTATTAATTTCCTCCTTCCTCTCTAAACTTTTTAACGAACTCTCTAAGTTATCTGAGCTACTAAATATAAATTTTAAACTATTAAATATAAGTATTTAGAATAGAATAGAATAGAGTAGAATATAGTATAATCCTCAATACTTTGAAAGTATTACTAAATAACTCGCACTATTATATTTACTTACTACATTAAGTTGCGAGAGTAAAATCTACAGGGTACTGACTGGGCTGGATTTGCTTAAGACATGACAAAATACGATTTTTACACCCAAAACGAGATAATTTACATAACAGCTGCCAAATCCCAAAAGTGCGTACCTTAAGGTTTTTGGTGCGTGTGGAGAGGTTATCTCATTAATAATCTATAAGATTAAGTGCATATATAGATAATTTATATGGGTAATTACTTATTTATTCGTAGTTAACCTACTTTATATATATACGACTATTAGACTTCGCTAATAAACTAATATATACTTATAATAGTAATTTATATATTGAAGATAAGCCTTATAGAACTCAATTAACCTACTACGAATTAATAGACTATAATTCTTAAGGGAGCTATTATTAATTTTGTTTGGTAACGTTGTTCTTTACTCTTAATTAAAATAATTTTTAGTAAGGTAGTTTACTTATTCCTTTTTGTAAAGTAAAAGCTTCTCCTTAATCTACGAGACTACATCTTCCTATATGCTCCTAAATTAGCGGTGTAAAATAGATTGAGTACCGGTAAATTCCGTAATATTAGAGGAGTAAATTATATATTACTATATAAAGAATAGTATAGACCTTATATTAGTAACTTTATTTAATAAGGGATTAAATCACGCTTTAACTCTTATAATTATTATAACCCGGGTATTACGTCGCTTTAAATCTTTGAGATCTTTTTTATTACGCTACTTAACGTTATAGCTAGAATTGGGAGAAAATATGGACTATCTATATACTACCTAGTCCCTTTTAAAGTAATTACTAATATTGTAATTAATATACTACATATAACGTTATTATTTTATATTAGGGAAGGTCTTATTAATAACTCTAATAAGCTAGGGGTCGCCGTCGGTTATAATTACTATAGGGTAAGGGATTTTAAACCTATTAGCTACTTCTTTAATATATTGAATTAAAAAGTTAAACCCCTCCTCCCTCTCGTTATTGAATACTACTTAAAAGATTATTATAGAGGTTTTCTCGGGGGTAAGAATTATTCTTTAAATATAGGTGAGATAGTAACGGTTGGTCTTATATATAGCGTCGATTAGGATGGTATATAGGAACCTTATCTATATCCGGCGTTGGCGGTTAGTTAATTAGAACGTTAGTACAATATATCCTTATCCTCATCCTCTCTCTCAAAATTAAAGTAGATATAATAGAGAGTTTTGCTTTTAAAATTATTGCTTAACCATTTAATAAATAATTATATATTATTGTACCCCTGCCGTAGATTATACTATACCGCTTGGCGTATATTATCCAGGTCGTTATAAATCTAAGGAATCTTAGGGTTTTTTCTTTGACCGTAGCGAGGATTGTCTATATTATTAAGTCCTATTGCAATGAGAGGTTACTAAGGAAGCGATTCGCTTCCGGGTTAATCTTATAATCCTATACCTTAATATGAAATATAATATAGCCTTCTAATATACGTAATAGAGGGTAGCCTTCGTATATTAAGTTTATAGCCCGGGTAGTCTACTTCTACCTTGTACGCTTCTTAACTTGGAATACTATTCTAAAGGGATAGTAGCGCGCCTTCTTTTGTAATATAAATTATCGCTTTGAATATTCGTTAGTAATAATTAGTAGGTAATAATTTATATAGTCGTAACGGTATACTTACTTAATTACGGTCCCGTCTTCCTTATAGCCCGGCTTTTTGAGCTTCTAAGTACGTTGGGTAACTATACTAAATCGGTAACGACGGTAAAGATTAATAAGGTAGGTAAATAATTCGTTATAATCGTTAATAGGGTTGAGAGAGAAGAAGGGATTATTTACTAGGATAAATTAAGTAATAGAGGGGTCGAAGGTATTGTTAGAGGCGAAGGTTTTAATTAAGGAGTACGATGTACGATGAAGACGCTTAGTAGAGGGTATTTGCAGCAATCGATTAGTATAAAAATTAATTAAATACAATGATTAAACGTAAGTTGAGGTAATGAATATAGTTAATATAGATAGTATAAATAGGTGCAGTGTAATTGCGTGTAGTGTAGTATAATATAGTATAAAGTACTGGTGCAAATGGCCGTATAAAAAAGAGCGAAAAGAAATAGCTAAGGTACAGCGATATTGCGTGTATTGAAAAGACGAAATTTTGCGGGTAGAAACGGGATTTACGATATCAAGTATTATCAACTAAACCGCCCCAGTCTTCTAGTAGGGGTGCGTGCCTATAAGTTTTTGGTGCGTGTCGGCAAGTTAACTCATAAAAAAGGTACTGCTACAGCGTACTTTCGGCCCCCTAACGGCTTTATTTAGTATAATACTTATATTTATAGTCTATATTGTATTCTTCCTAAGATTTTCCAAGATATAAGCGAATTTTAAGAAGGTATTTGATTAAATCCAATATATATAAAATCCCTATAAATCTTCGTTCTATTGCTTTAATAAAAAAGCGTTAAAAAACGACGCCGAAAGCGGAAACGCCGATTTCTAATCAAGGAGTGCTCTAAAACGAAAACTAACAACGGCAATCAACTTAGGAGGGTCGTTTACATCCCTCACAATATCCTACAACGAACGCAACGATAATATTGTATTATTATTACCGATAATTATAAATAGCAATATTTATAGGTTTGAAAATAGTATTTACAACCCGTTCGTAGAAATTTCCGTATATAATAACCCCGAAGCTATATTTATTATGGAAACTTTAGATAAAACGGAGGAAGATAATAAAATATTAAAAAAGTTTATTATTAGAGCGAATAAATTTATAAACTATAATATTATTTCGATTAAAGACCGATATTAAATTCGAAAATTGTTTTTCAAATTCGTATAGGCTTATATCGGAAAAAGTAGGTCTATACGACCCGAGGTTAATAAGGTTGGAATTGATTAGTTTATTACTAAAAATGATTTTAATAATTTAAAGAAGAATATTTTAAAGGAGATTAAGAAAAGTATTTAGGAAGTACTGAAATAATAGGCTAATATTGTAGCGAAAGTTATTCTAAATAAAATTAGTATTACCCTCTAATAATTACTTACTATTATTATTAAAAAGTTTATCCCCTTTAATTTCGAATAATAATTTACTATTAAGGGAATAATTATTACCGCGGAATTTGTAAATTATTCGAATAAAGATACGAAGACGGCCGTAGCAACGACTTTAAATTAGAAGAAATTAAGTTTAATAATTAGAATAACTATTAGAATACTAATATTTGGAGATTATATAACTATTTTCTATAAATCTACGCATAATTAATATTAATAAAATTAAATATAGGTTATAGAGGTCTTTAGTAAGGAGGCCTTTATTATTATAAGTATTATAAATATATTAATCCGGGGCATACCTTAGAATAGTAGTAATAATTATATTATATCGGAGGTATTAATAAATGTAGCGAAGGATAAGAATAAAGAGGCAACTATTATAAGAATTTAGCTTTGGAAAGGAAGGGACGGAGAGAGTAGAGGTTTATTCCTAATAAAAATCGCTACTTCGAAGGCGGCGAACTTCCTTTAGAATAATCTTTTCTTTTAGGACGGTATTATATACCTTTATAAACCGTTCTAAACTTCGAATAATATTTAATAGTACTTTAAATATAAAGGAATTGGATATATAGCGAAATTCTATTATTAGGAAGATATTTATACCTAATATAATAAAATTAAAAATAAAAGAAATTACTTTAGTAAAATAAATTATCCGTTAAATAAAAATAAGTTATTCGTCTATTATAAATTATATAGGAAGAAGGAATACTTTATTTCTAGTTGTAAGGAGTACCCCCTTCTCCGGAAGGTTATTATAAAAGTATTTATTATATACACTAAAAGGCTACAAATATTCGCCCCCCTTTATAAGAATTTAGCTAGAAAAGTATTAGAATTAATAATAGAGATTATAAATAAAGGTAACTTATTAAATACCCCTCTTAACTCCCGTACTATTATTACCCTAGAGAAATAAATTAGAGGAAGTATAAAAAGAGGGCGGTTAAAAAAAAATCGTCGGTCTAACCCCCGACCGAAACCCTTAATCTAATAAAGCTTAATAAATATATATTACTTATACTCTTAGAGCGTAAGGAATTAAATATATAATAGTAATAATATTTATATAATTATAATTCCCCTAAAGGAAGTAATACCCTTATCCTCTACTAAGGGATTTATAGGAACCCTATTTTAAAGTAATTAATAATCTAAGTAAAAATATTCTATTGGAATATAGGGAAGTTATATAAGAGAAGGAAGCTTCTATTCGAGTAGGAAGAGACTTATAATATTGTAATAATCTAGGAACCGGATAAAAATTTAAATAAGAATATTTACCGTTCTAAGGGCGGAAGGTATTTTAGAATTAATTATTTAAAGAATAGAAGGGTACTAATATATATAAATAAAAAATAGAATTTAGGGGATTTCGATTTTTAAATTAGAAATAATTAGACTATAGTAATATTTAAAAATTAAAGGGATCCTACAACTATCTATTCTATTTACTTACTTATCCTAATATAAGAAATATTAGAATACTAATAGGGATCCCCGCTCTTCGAATTCCTTAAGGCCGGGCCCCTAATAGGAAATCAAATTGTTACTATTGGGGATTTTAACCTTTATTATCCTAACTAGGATTTAAAGAATAGGATTAGTCTAAAAATTATACACTTCTTTATATAAATATAATATTAGAGGCTCGGTCTATTCACCCCTTATAGTAAATTAATAAAGTTTAATAATATAATATAAGGAGAAAGAAATAGAATAATTAATTATATATAATTATTACCCAGGGTTAAGGCCGAATATTAGGGAGTATAACGGTACGAATAAACCGATTTATATTATTACCTTTAAGAAGTTTAAGTTTAAGTAGGACGAAAAAATAGGAGGGTAAAAGAGGAAGGAAATTATAGTTGGAATTTTATAAATATAGTGAAAGTAAAGGAGGCGGTAGAAAAATAGATTTTAATCCTAAAAAGAATTAATATAGTAAAAGAATTCGAATAAGGTTTTTATAAGTTTAATAGAGAATTTACTAGTATTACGGAAAAGTTCGTCCTATATTAGAAGAAAGGTTGGAGGAGGAGAGTAAATTAGTAGATATTAAAATATAAAATAGTTATATAGGAAGCGCAAGGGAGGTATTTAATATAATTTAAATACTAAATTTTATTAAAATAGACGGAGTTTATTAAAATAATAATAAAAAAGAAGAAGATTATTTTAAAAATATAATAGATTATATAGTACGAAAGCGTTACTAAGGCTTTAAAAAACTAAATTAATTTTAATTTTTTTAAAAAAAAGCCTAAATTTAAAATTATTACCTAATAGACCCGCTCAAATTATTAACCTTCCGAATTAGTTAGGGGGTAATAGAAATTAAAAACTATAATAATAAAACTAAAATCTTTACTAATTATTTCTTTCTAAGGGTAAATATTCTAATAAATATTTATTAAATTAAATTAAATTAATAGATAGCATTAACCTAATAGTTATTAGTAAATTAATTATTAAGGAGGATATTTAAAATAGTATTTGCCGGATAGCGCTTAATAAAGCCCCGGGCGTTAATTAATATTTAAATAAATTTCTAAAGTTGTATAAATAATTATTCTTATAAGTAATAATATATTTAATAATTATTAGCCTCTAATTTAGATATTTCTTATAATAATTTAAGAATATAAAAGTAATTATCTTTAAAAAGTTAAAAAAAGCGCTACCTAATAAAAATTAACGGGCGTATAAAAACCTATATTGCTAATTAATAATATTAGAAAAATCTTCGAAGCCTTTATAATTAAAAGATTTATATAAGTAATTAAAGAATTTAACCTCCTATTAGAGAGTTAAATAGGTAATTAAATAGGCCGTTTAATAGAATTTATAGTCTGGGTAATTATTAATACAGTTTATACGGTTTAGAAATTTAGGGCTATAATATCCCTTATATTCCTCAATTTAAAGAGTGCGTTCAATAGAATTGATTATAAGTAGCTTTTATATACTTTATAAGAAATATAATTCCCAATATAGATTTTTAAATAGGTAATAAATTTTATTATTAATAAGAGAAGTATTCTCTTCTTCAATAATAAAATATTTCGCCCTTATATTATTATAGTAAGCGTACCTTAAGGTTCCCCCCTCTTACTTATCCTTTTTATTCGCTTTATTATTCTATTATACTAGAAATTAATAATAATTCTAAATATAATTATAGTTAGCTATACAAACAATATTAATATTATTATAATAGTCCGTACTATTAAAGAAAATTAATAGACCTTATAGGTAATATAGGAGATATATGCGGAATAGGTTGGAATGAGAAGTATAGAATTCGAAGCGAATAAGATATAGTTAATATATTTTATATAAATAAGGGTACTAAGGACGGAAACTCTTTAATTCGGGGATGTAGTACTTTAACTAATAGAGTCGATAAGATTTTTAAGGGTTTAATTAAATTATAAGTTTAATTACTAGGCTTATATAGAAGTAATAAAATAAAAATTCAAAATTTAGACGAATATATTTATAAGGTTAGTAATAGAAATATAAAGTTATTCCTTTATTCGGGTAAGGGAAATATATATTAAATATATTTATAGTATTATTATATA
Source organism: Neurospora tetrasperma FGSC 2508 (assembly GCF_000213175.1). NCBI lineage: Eukaryota > Fungi > Ascomycota > Sordariomycetes > Sordariales > Sordariaceae > Neurospora > Neurospora tetrasperma. The sequence continues at coordinate 3,142,562 of NW_009799102.1, forward strand.
TAGAGCTTTAGTATTCTATTAACTAACCGAAATTTATAGGAAATTATAAAGGATTGTAATCGGGCTAGTAAAATATTAAATTAAATATTTAAGAATTATTATTAGGGTACATAAAACTACGTTAGTATAGAATTTAAAAATAGAAACTTTTTGTCTATTATTCTAACTTTATTTAAATAAAAAAGTTTAAGCCTTTAAAAAAAGGTTCGTTCGTATAAATTAAGTAAAGTTCGTTTAAGGAATAGTAATTTGGGTAGCTAATTATATTCGGATATAATAAATTAAAGGTTAACTACCTATAAATAAATTAAAGGATAGTATAATTGAATTTAAATAAATTAAGACGTAAGTACTAATAGAAAAGCTATTAGTAATTATAGCCGGCCCCCCTCCTGGAGTTAAAGTCCCTACTATTATTGTTATAAATCCTAGAACTTACAATTATTAATAAAGAAGAATAATTAGAGGATATAATAAATAAAGAATAATAATAATATTCTTTTACCCTAGCTATATAACTATAGCGCCTTATTAGTATAGGGTCCTTCTCTAATTCTCTAGAGGGAAAACCGTACGGTATTAAGCGCCGCCGGATAAAAACCCCCAACTTTATTTCAATCGTAATTTACCTATACTACTCCTATATTATTTATAATTATAATAATTCTTACCTACTATAATAGCGAATTAATTTCGTTTCTTTCTTCGCTATATTATCCTAATACTAGAATAATAAAAATAATAGGGATATAGTTAGGGATGCCGCCTTCCTTTACCGCCTTTCTTTCTCTACTTTTACTATTCCTTCTTCCGTTTTCTTCCCGCTTTTCCGTCCTATTTTCCTACTTATATCCCTACCCCTCCGCTTTATTACTTCCATCTATATTTACTTTTACTTTATCCTTTTATTTTTTAACCTTCGGTTCTACCTTTTATTTATAGTAGTATAGGGGCCTTCTTTTTTAATTATATAATCCTCTTTATAGTACCCCTTTTTAACTTTTTTCTACCTTTTTTCTTCCTTATTATAATATCCTCTAAAATAATTTCCTTTAATCATAACTATCCTAGCCCGATCGATTTTACCTCCGACCCTAAGGTCTCCTCCCTAGAAGCGTTTCCGGGCTTTATAATTTCTCTTAGTTTTGTAGCTTTAATTTATTTAGAGTTCGTAATATTTTTTTATATCCTTTATAGTAAT
>NW_009799102.1:3145049-3164613 GCF_000213175.1 Neurospora tetrasperma FGSC 2508
TTTAGGCTATTATTCCCTAGACGAACCTTATTTAGTCTATACGAATAAACCTTTCTTCGAAGGTTTAGATTCTTTTATTTAAATAAAAATTAAATAGTAAATAAAAGGTTTCTATTTTTAAATTTTATATTAACGTAACTTTATACGCCCTAATAAGAATTTTTAAGTATTTAATTTAATATTTCACTAATCCGATTACAATTCCTCGTAATTTCCTATAGACTTTAATTAATTAATAGAATACTAAAACTCTATATATAATAGTACTACGGATATATTTAATATATATTTCCTTTACCCGAATAAAGGAGTAACCTTATATTTTCGCTACTAATTTTGTAAGTATATTCGTTTAAATTTTGATTTTTTATTTGACTTTTTTTATATAAACCCGGTAATTGAATTTACAATTTAGTTAAACCCCTAGGAATTTTATCGATTTTATTAGTTGAAGTATTACGTCCCTAAATTAGAGAGTTTCTATTTTTAGTACGTTCGTTTATATAAAATACATTAATTCTATTTTACTCGCTTTAAATTCTATACCTCTCGCCCTAATTTATTCCGAATATATTTTTTATACTATTTATGAGGTCCGGTAATTTTCTTTAATAGTATAGGCTATTATAACGATATTAATATTATTTATAAAACCGATTATAATTATATTTAAAATTATTATTAACTTTTAATATAATAGAATAATAAAGAGAATAAATAAAATAAATAAGAGGGGGGAGCCCTAAAGTACGTTTATTATAAAAGTATAGGGGCGAAACGTTTTATTATTAAAGAAGAGAGTACCTTTCCTATTAGTAATAAAGTTCGCTACTTATTTAATAATTTACATTAGGAGTTATATTTCTTATAAAATATATAGAAGTTATTTATAATTATTTCTATTAAACGCGCCCTTTAAATTAAAGAGTATAAGGGACGTTACAATTCCGAATTTTTAAATTGTATAGACTATATTAATAATTATTTAAATTATAAACTCTATTAAATAGCCTGCCTAATTACCTATTTAACCCTCTAATAGGAGGTTAAATTCTTTAATTACTTTTATAAATCTTTTAATTATAAAGGCTTCGAAGATTTTTCTAATATTATTAAATAGTAATATAAATTTCTATATACTTAATAATTTTTATTAAATAGTACTTTTTTTAGGCTTTTTAAGAATAATTACTTTCGTATCCCTAAACTATTATAGGAAATATCCGAATTAGAGGCTAATAATTATTAAATATACTATTATTTATTAAAATAGTTGCCCGTATAATTTTAAAAATTTATTTAAATATTAATTAATATTTAGGGCTTTATTAAGCGCTATCCGGGAGAGGACGTTTTAAATATTTTCCTTAGCAATTAATTTATTAATAATTAATAAATTAATACTATTTACCAATTTAATTTAGTCTAATAAATATTTTATTAATATATTTACCTTTAGGAAGAAATAATCGGTAAGAGTTTTGGCCTTACTATTATAGTTTTCAATTTCTATTACCCCTTCGCTAATTCGGAAGGTTAGTAATTTAAACGGATTTATTAAATAATAACTTTAGGTCTAAGTTTATTTCTTTAAAGGTTAAAATAAATTAGATTTTTTAAGGCCTTAGTAACGCCTTTTTATTACGTAACCTACTATTCTTTTAAAATAATTTTCTTTTCTTTATTATTATTTCAACGAATTCCCTTTAATTTAATAATATCTAGTATTTAAATTATATTTAATACTTCTACTACACTTCCTTTATAACCGATTTATATTTTAATATCTATTAATTCGCTCTCTTCCCCCGACTTTTCTTCTAATATAAGATAAATTCTTTTATAATACTAGTAAATTTTCTATCGAATTTATAAAAACCTTATTCGAACTCTTCTATTATATTAATTTTTTTTAAAATTAAAATCTATTTCTCCGCCGCCTCCTTTATTTTTATTATATTTATAAAATTTTAACTATAATTTCCTTCCTTTTCTACCCTCCTATTCTTTCTTCCTATTTAAATTTAAATTTTTTAAGGGTAATAGTCGGAGCCGGTTTATTCGTACTACTATATTCCCTAATATTTAATTTCAACCCCGGGTAATAATTATATATAATTGATTATTCTATTTTTTTCTCCTTATATTATATTATTAAACTTTGTTAGTTTACTACGGAGGGTAAATAAATTAAGCCTCTAATATTATACTTATATGAAAAAGCGTATAGCCTTTAGGCTAATTCTATTCTCTAAATTCTAATTAGGATAATAAAGGTTAAAATCCCCGACGGTAATAATTCAATTTCCTACTAAGAGCCCGGCCTCAAAGAATTTAAAGACTAGGGATCCCTACTAATATTCTAATATTCCTTATATTAGAATAAGTAAATAAATAAAATAAATAGGTGTAAAATCCTTTAAACTTTTAAATATTATTATAATCCAATCCCTTCCAATCTAAAAATCAAAGTCCTTTAAATTCTATTTCTTATTTATATATATTACTACCCTTTTATTTTTTAAATAATCGATTCCGAAATACCTTCCGCCCCTAGAATAGTAAATATTCCTATTTAAATTTCTACCTTGCTCCTAGATCGCTATAATATTATAAGTCTCCTTTTATTCGAATAGAAGCTTCCCTCTTTCATACAATTTCCTTATATTCTAATAGAATATTTTTAATTAGATTATTAATTACCCAAAAATATGATTCCTATAAATCCTTTAATAAGGATAGAAATATTGCTTTCTTTAAGGGAATTATAACCGTATAAATATTATTACTACTATATATCCAACTCCCTATACTTTAGGAGTATAGGTAGTATATATTTATTGAACTTTATTAGATTAAGAATTTCGGTCGGAGGATTGGGCCGACGATTTTTTTTAATTGCCTTCTCTTTATACCTCCTCTAATTTATCTCTCTAAAATAGTAATAATATAGGAGTTAGGAAGGGCGTCCGGCAAATTACCCTTATTTATAATCTCTATTACTAATTCCAATACTTTTCCAACCGGGTTTTTATAAGGGGGGGCGAATGCCCGCAACCTCTCGGCGTACCTAATAAACGCCTTCGTAATAACTTTCTAGAAAAGGGGGTACTCTTTGTAATTATAAATAAAATCTAACTTCTTTTTATATAATTTATAATAAACAAGTAATTTATTTTTATTCGACGGATAATTTACTTCGTTAAAATAATCTCCTTTGTATTTAATTTTATTATATTAAATGCAAATATTTTCTTAATAATAGAATTTGATTATATATTTAATTCCCTAAAATTTAAAGTACTATTAAACGTTATTCGAAGTTTAGAACGGTTTGTAAAGGTATATACTACTATTCTAAAGAAAGAGATTATTTTAAAGGAAGTTTACTACCTTCGAAGTAGTAATTTCTATTAAGAATAAACTTCTATTCTCTCTATCCCTTCTTTTTTAAGGCCGAATTCTTATAATAGCTACTTCCTCATTCTTATCCCTCACTATATTTATTAATACCTCTAATATACTATAGTTATTAATACTATTCTAAAGTACGCCCTAAATTAATATGCTTATAATATTTATAATAATAAAAGCCTCCTTATTAAAGACCTTTGTAACCTATACCTAATTTTACTAATATTAATTATATATAGACTTATTAAAAATAATTATATAATCTCTAAATATTAATATCCAAATAGCTACTCTAATTACTAAATTTAATTTCTTCCGGCCTAGGGTCGTTACTACGGCCGTCTTCGTATCTTCGTTCGAACAATTTACAAATTCAGTAATAATAATTACTCCCTTAATAATAAATTACTATTCGAAATTAGAAGGGACAAACTTCTTAATATTAATAATAAATAATTATTAGAGGGTAATACCGATTTTACTTAGGATAGTTCTCGTTATAATATTAGCCTATTATTTTAATACTTCCTAAATACCTTTCTTAATCTCTTTTAAAATATCCTTCTTTAAATTATTAAAATCCTTTTTAATAATAAACTAATTAATTCCAACCTTATTAGCCTCGGGTTGTATAGACCTACTTTTTCCGACGCGAGCTTGTACGAATTCGAGAAATAATTTTCGAGCCTAATACTAATCTTCGGTCGAAATAATATTATAACTTATAAATTTATTTGCTTTAGTAATAAACTTTTTTAATATTTTATCGTTTTCCTCTATTTAGTCCGAAGTCTTCGCAAATAAATATAACTTTAGGGTCGTTATATACAGAAATTTCTACAAGCGGGTTGTAAATACTATTTTTAAGCCTACAAATACCGTTATCTATAATTATTGGTAATAATAATACAATACTATTACTACATTCGTCGTAGGATATTATAAGGGATGTAAACGACCCTCCTAAATCGATTACCATTATTAATTTTCGTTTTGGAGCACTCTTCGACTAGAAATCGGCGTTTCCGGTTTCGGCGTCGTTTTTTTCATAAATAAAGAATAGGTATTGTACTATAATTACTAATTAGCAGTAGTAATAATTAAATTAGATCGACGGTACGAATTTACTATTACCGACCTTACCCCTAAGTTTAGTAGTAAAGCTATTTAATAATATATAGTTAATACGAAGAAAGATAAGAAAAAGGGGAGAATTCGAATATTGGAAGAAGATAATAACGAATTATATTTATTAATTAAAGCGAAGAATTCCCTCCTAATTTAAACTAGAACGGAAGTTATAGGATTCTAGGCTTTTTTCTTTTAGAGAAAGGTATTAGGCGTTTAAACGCCCGTCTACGCTTATAAATTGGAAAAAGAGACGTTCGCCTATATTATTTTGAATTGCCTTAATCCGGAAAGTTTTTTTTATTTAGATATTAAAACTTAGTTATTAATAGAAGAAGAATTCTAGAATTATTTGGACGATGGAATTAAAACCGAGAGGATTCTATTATAGGCGTTGAATTTAGGTACATTAAAGGAATATTATCTAATAGTCGAATTAAAGGAGGAATAGTATAAGGAATTTGCAAAATACTTTTAAGAAGGGAATAAATTATTAATAATATTAGGATAAAAGAATAAAGGGACGGAGAGGAAATAATTATACTATAATTATAGTAAAAACCGAAGTACCATTTATTTAATACTTAATTGCGCTTAAGAAACTCTTCGAGAAGTTCTATTATACGAATTTAATTTATAGTAATATTGTAACACTACTAAACCTGATTATTATTTATAATAGGGCGATTAGGGGTATCGATAGTTATAGGGTTACTAGGGGTAGTACTACTATTATTAGAACCGGAGACTATATAAACGATAATATAAATATAAATTGCGGTTTAGAGGTTAATAATTAGGAATAAAATATTAATTAAAAAAGAAGGGCAAGAAAAAGGAGGATATAGAGTTTATAGGAAGTTAAAAGGAGGTAAATCTTTTAATAATAATGTTATGAAAAGTATTAGGACTGGTAAATTTTTAATTAAATTTTAAATTTGCAGCGAAATTTAAAATATAGTAAAGGTAGGGGATTTTACAAATAATATTAAATAGCTTAATATAAAGATTAAGAATAATAAAACGGATAAATATATTAGTTTTAGGGGATTTGGAGATTTAGATTACTATAAAGGATATAAAAAAAAATTATAAGCTTTAAGCAAGCCGGGGCTATAAAATTAAAAGAAATTATAGAGCCCGGAAATACTTTTGAGGAAGAGACTTTAGGGTCAGAGGTAAAGTCGATCGGGTTGGGATAATTATAATTAGAGGAAGCTATTTTAAAAGACGTTATAATAGGAAAGAAGGAAAGTAGGAAGAAATTAGGAAGGGGCGCTATAGGAAGGATTATATAATTAGAAGAGAAGGCCCTTATATTATTATAAATAGGGGTAGAACCGAAGGTTAGGAAGTAAAAGGACGGGGTAGAGGTAAATATAAATAAAAGTAACGAAACGGAAAGGTAGGGATATAAATAGGAAAATAAAATAGAGAAACGGGAGGAAGGTAGAAGAAAGGGTAATAAAAGTTGAGAAGGAGAAGCGGTAAAGGAAGGCGACGTCCCTAACTATATCCCTATTATTCTTATTATTCTAGTATTAGGATAATATAGTAAAGGAAAAAACGAAATTAGTTTGCTATAGCGGTGGGAAAGAACCGTTATAGCTATAAGTAAAGTAGGAATAATATAAGTAAATTACAACTGAAATAAAATTAAGGGTTTTTATCCGGCGGCGTTTAACGCCGTACGGTTTTCCCCTCTAGAGAACTAGAGAAGGACCCTATACCAATAAGGCGCTATAGTTATATAGTTAGGGTAAAAGAATATTATTAACCTTTAAAGCTAATAGTCTTCTTTACTAAAGAAGTAAATTTCCACTTCCTCTTTATAAAGCCTAAGCCTTCTATCTTTAATAATATTAATTATAATCCTGACGTACGCGTAATTAAATAGGGTAATATTAATTTACAATAACCGTAGTTTAGAATAACTTCTATTATAAAGTAGGAAGTAAATTTAGTAATAGTAATTGCAGGCTAGTTAATCTTATTAATACGAATATTAATTTAATTTATTAATTAGAAGATTTAAAGGGGGAGAAGTCAGAGAGGGAGAAATTAATGAGGGGAGAAGGTGGGTCGAAATTTGTATTTTCCTTACTAATTATTAGTTTAGATTATATAGTACTTTTGAATTATTGAGACGGAATAGTATAATAGCTAGTAAATATAATTGCGATAGTTCTACCACCTTCTAATTTATTAGAAAATTGAAATCATATAGCGGAGTATAATAATATTAACAGGTAATTATTTATTTATTTATTTTATAATTATCTTCTAAGTAATTTTAGCCGGCGTAAATATACTAGAGTTGAAATAGATTACAGGGTGTTATATAAGTAACTACTATATTTTACCTACTATAATCGGCTAGTAAGTAGTTACAATAGCGGGGTATTATTAATAATAATATTATTTTAGTACTTTCTCTATTCGTAAATAGTTTTAAAAGACTAAATAAAATAGCGGGGTATTAATAGCGATAGTCTAGTAAATATAATAATAGAGGTCATAGTATTAATTTTATATTCGGTATAGGGTAGGTTTGGAAGGCGGTTAATTATAGGGACGGGTAGTAAATATAAGGTACCCGATCTTAGTAGGAGGTTGTTTGGTATAAGAAAGGGTTTATTTAGACTTTATTATAATTAATAATATACAATTCATAATTTACTATAATTTATAACTTATACCTTACATTATATTTAGTAGGTACTTGTCTAATCGGTACAATATAATAGGGTTTTAGTTTCTGGAATATACTATCGAATTCCTAAGTGGCCTTATAGAATTTAATTTTTTAATTTTAACTCTTCCTTTTATATATAACCCCTATCCGTTATTTTTAGATCTAGTTATATTATTAGCCTCTAATTGTTTTATTTAGAGAAACTCTACTCGCACGTTGAAGAAACTCTATTCGTACGTAGATCCACCCTCTTCCTCCATACCCAACCCTAACCCTATAGACCCCCAGACCGACCCGCACCCATCTGGTATATACTGCGCCCGCTAAGCTCCTAGATTTCAACCTATTATACCCATTTAGGGGTTGTACTAGCCACCCTCGTACTGCACTAGCCACCCAGCCAGTCTAACTTAGCAATTATTCTAGCATATGCTTCGTTACATTACTTCCTCTACTAAACTACACATTACCCTCGTCACCCTCAATCAATTTACTACATTATATTTCGCTAATTATTATTAAGTTAATAAAGCGCTATTATTCAATCGACGGTACAGATCCATCTATTACTTTTCAGTACATTTCCCCAACTAACCGTAATGCAGATAGCCGATACAGCGACCTAACCCGCGTACGACTATAGCGCGGGTAACTACCCCAGTCAAACAATCGACCTCTCCCTCATCGATCCTAGACTAAAACCCTCAATAAGCACTACCTTAATCGAGCCCCCCTCTACGCAGCCAAAGCCTATAGAGATTAATAGTAGTAACCCTAATAATAATAATAATAGTAATAGTTACAATAAGCCTTATCCTCTCTTTACAACCTAGTATAACAATTTCGATAACCTTGTTAAAGTAATTAAAGAGTAGGGTAAAGAGTACTCGTCTGGGCTAGAAACGCCTCAGACCCTATGCGCTAGCACGGGGTCTGGTTCAGCGATTAGCAAAATTACCTGCGATTAGCAAAAAAAATCGAGAGACTTACTCCACCACCCAAATTACTAACAAATCAAAGTACCAACGTTTTGTCGCATAACTACATCATAGCCAGAATCACCTTTTTTATTCTAATTACCGCGCTATATCACTAACTATAGCCATAGTATTCTAGCAGTCTAAAATATTGTAATTATTCGTAATTATACTCAATATTATTGATAAATCCCTCCTATTACTCTTTGCCCTTATTGGCCAGCTTATTAATACTATTATTTTCAACCTTAATTATTTAATTAGCAGGCGGGTTAAATACTATAAGGAATGCAATAATCACCTCCTCTACCAGTACCTCTCTCTCTTTATTATAAATTTATAGTAGTAATAAAGGTCCTTCTAGTACTTAGTTGTATAGAAGCTGTATATTATTAATTTCGCGGCCTTCTTATATTATTTATACTATAATTGCCTCCTTTTTGTTATTATTAAACCTTTTCTAATATATTCTCTTAAATTCTCAATATTAAATAAAAAATATTCTTTATCTTTTAATTATTCTAGTAATAGCTTTATAATATTGTTCTGTTTAGTACGATTCTTGCCTTCTACTTTTAATTATATTCTAGTAGTCTTTATCTACTTTTTACGATCCTTCTTAAAAGTAATAATCTACTTACGTAGAATAATCCTCTTAATATTAATAGTCTTCTTTCTAATGCGGTTTGTCTCCTTTTAGTATATAGGGATATAGTTGTTATTATTAATTATTAGTCGAAGACGAGTATTATTAATGGTAATTGGGCTAGTTCTTATAATTAGCCAGTTAATTGTAGAGCGGGTATTCTTTTTAAAGGTATCTTCAACCTCCTTCCTTCTCTTCCTTTTATTAGCCTTTATATTAGATATTGTTATTAATAAAAGACTAAATTGTACTTTATTTCCCTTAGTTATTATATACTTAGTCGTTGGGTTTAATAGTATATTATTAAATTTAGTATATTAAATACTATTATTAAAACGACGCCGAAACCGGAAACGCCGATTTCTGGTCGAGGAGTGCTCCAAAACGAAAATTAATAATAATAATCGACTTAGGAGGGTCGTTTACATCCCTTACGATATCCTATAACGAACGCAACGATAGTGTTGTATCGTCGTTACTAATAATTATAAATAGTAGTACTTATAGGTTTAAAAATAGCGTCTATAATTTACTCGCAAAAATTTCTGTATATAATAACTTTAAAACTATATTTATTGCAAAGACTTCGGACTAAATAAAGGAAGATAATAAAATATTAAAGAAGTTTATTATTAGAGCGAATAAGTCTACGGATTATAATATTATTTTAATTAAGGATTAATATTAGGTTCGAGAATTACTTTTCGAATTTACATAGATTTATATTAGAAAAAGTAGGTTTATATAATTCGAGGTTAATAAGGCTAGAACCGACTAATTTATTACTAAAAAGGATTTTGATAATTTAAAGAAGGATATTTTAAAGGAGATTAGAAAAAGTATTTAAAAGGTACTAAAATAATAGACCGATATTGTAGCGAAAACCATCCCAAATAAAATTAGTACTACCCTCTAATAATTACCTATTATTATTAGTAAAAAATTTATTACCTCTAGTTTCGAATAATAATTTACTATTAAGGGAATAATTATTACTATTAAGTTTATAAATTATTCGAATGAAAATACAAAGATAGTTGTAGTAACGACCCTAGGCCGGAAGAAATTAAATTTAGTAGTTAGAATAGTTATTCGGATATTATCGTTTAGAAATTATATAATTATTTTTAATAAATCTATATATAATTAATATTAGTAAAATTAAATATAAGTTATAAAAGTCTTTAGTAAGGAGGCCTTTATTATTATAAATATTATAAGCGTACTAATCTAGGGCGTATTTTAAAATAGTATTAATAATTATGTTATATTGAAAGTATTAATAAATATAGTAAGGAATAAGAATAAGAAGGTAATTATTATAAGAGTTCAGCCTCGGAAAAAAAGGGACGGAGAGAATAGAAGTTTATTCCTAATAGAAGTCGCTACTTCGAAGGCGGCAAACTTCCTTTAAAATAATTTCTTCTTTTAAAATAGTAATATATATATTTTACGAACCGTTCTAAACCTCGAATAATATCTAATAGTAATTTAAATATTAAGGAATTAGATATATAATGAAATTCTATTATTAGGAAAATATTTACGCCTAATATAGTAAAGTTAAATACAAAGGAGATTATTTTAGTAAAATAAATTATTTATCAAATAAAAATAAATTGTTTATTTATTATAAATTATATAGGAAGAAGAGATATTTTATTTATAATTATAAGGAGTACCCCCTTTTTTGGAAGGCTATTATAAAGGCGTCTATTATATATACTAAAAGGCCGCGGGCATTTGCCCTCCTTTATAAAAAGCCGGCCGGAAAAGTATTAGAGCTAGTAATAGAAATTATAAATAAAGGTAATTTATTAAATACCCCTCCTAATTCTTATACTATTACTATTTTAGAGAAATAAATTGGAAGAAGCGTAAAAAGAGGGCGACTAAAAAAAATCGTTAGCTCAACCCCCCGACCGAAACCCTTAGCCTAATAAAGTCTAATAAATATATATTATTTATATTCCTAGAACGTAGAAAATCGGACGTATAATAGTATTAGTACTTATATAATTAGAATTCCCCTAAGGGAAGTAATACCCTTATTTTCTATTAAGGGACTTATAGGAACCCTATTTTAAGGTAATCAATAATCTAATTAAAAATATTCTATTAGAATATAGGGAAATTATATAAAAAAGGGAAATTTCTATTTGAATAAGAAGAGGCTTATAATGTTATAGCAATTTAAAAGCCGGGTAGAAATTTAAATAGGGATATTTACCGTCCTAAGGGTAGGAGGTATTTTGGAATCGATTATTTAAAGAATAGAAGGGTAGTAATATATATTAATAAGAAATAAAATTTAAAGGACTTTAATTTCTAAGCCGGAAGGGATTGGACTATAGTAATATTAAAAAACCTAAGGGATCCTACGATTATTTATTCTATTTATTTACCTATTTTAATATAAGGAATATTAAAATACTAATAGGGATACCTACTTTTTAAATTCCTTGAGGCCGGGCCCCTAATAAGAAATTAAATTATTATTATCGGGGATTTTAATTTCTATTTCCCAATTAGGATTTGGAGAATAGGATTAGCCTAAAGGCTATATACCTCTTTATATAAATATAATATTAGAACTTTAATTTATTTACCCCTTATAGTAAATTAACGAAATTTAATAATATAATATAAATAGAGAGAAATAGAATAATTAATTATATATAATTATTACCCGGGGTTAAAGTCGAATATTAAAGAGTATAGCGGTACGAATAAATTAATTCCGACTATTACCCTTAGGAAATTTAAGTTTAAATAGGAAAAAAGAATAGGAGGGTAGAAGAAGAAGGAAATTATAATTAGAATTTTATAAATATAATAAAGGTAAAGGAGGTAGTAGAAAAATAGATTTTAGTTTTAAAAAGGATTAATATTATAAAAAAGTTCGAATAAGGTTTTTGGAGGTTCAATAGAGAATTTATTAATATTATAGAAGAATTCGGCCTATATTAAAAGAAAGGTTAAAGAAGGAAAGTGAATTAATAAATATTAGAATATAAAATAGTTATAAAGGAAGCGTAGCGGAAGTATTGGATGTAATTTAAATATTAAATATTATTAAATTAGAGGTAGTTTATTAAAATAATAATAAAAAAGAAGAAAATTATTTTGAAAATATAGCGGGCTACGTAGTACGAAGGCGTCGCTAAAGCCTTAAAAAACCCAAATTGATTCTAGCCTTTAAACAAATAGGCCCGGACTTAAAATTATTATTTAATAGACCTACTTAAATTATTAGCCTTCCAAGTTAATAAAAGGGTAATAAAAATCAAAAATTATAATAGTAAAGCTAAAATCCTTATCAATTATTTCTTCTTAAGGGTAAATATTGTAATAGAATATTTACTGGATTGGATTAATTTAATAAATAGCGTTAATCTAATAGTTATTAGTAAATTAATTATTAAAGAAAATATTTAAAACGTCCTCTCCTAAATAGTATTTAATAAAGCCTTAGGTATTGATTAGTATTTAAATAAATTTCCAAAATTATACGAGTAACCATTCTAATAAGTAATAGTATATTTGGTAATTATTAGCTTCCGTTTCGGATATTTCCTATAACGGTTTAAGGATTTAAAAGTAATTATTTTTAAAAAGTTTAGAAAAAACGCTATTTAATAAAAATTAGTAAGTATATAGAAATTTATATTATTATTTAATAATATTGAAAAAATCCTCAAAGCCCTCGTAATTAAGAGATTTATATAAATAATTAAAGAATTTAACCTTTACTAGAGGGTTAAATAAGTAATTAGATAAATTATTCAATAGAATTTATAGTCCGGGTAATTATTAATATAGTCTATATAGTTTAAAAATTTAGAATTGTAATATCCTTTATACTCTTCGATCTAAAGGGCGTATTTAATAAAGTTAATTATAAATAGCTTTTATATATTTTATAAGAAATATAATTCCTAATATAGATTATTAAGTAAATAGTAAGCTTTATTATTAATAGGAAAAGTGTTTTCTTTTTTAATAATAAAACGTTTCGCCCCTATACTATTATAATAGGCGTACTTTAAAGCTCCCCCCTCTTACCTATTTTATTTATTCTCTTTATTACTTTATTATACCGGAAATTAGTAATAATCCTAAATATAATTATAGTCGGTTTTCTAAATAATATCAATATTATTGTAATAGTCTATACTATTAAAGAAAATTGCCGGATCTTATAGGTAATATAAAAAATATATTCGGAATAGGTTGGGGTGAAAGATATAGAATTCGAAGCAAGTAAAATAGAATTAATATATTTTATACGGATAAAGGTACTAAGGACGGAAGTTTTCTAATTTTGGGATATAATATTTTAATTAATAGAATTAATAAAATTCCTAAGGGTTTAACTAAATTGTAAATTTAATTACCGGATTGATATAGAAGTAATAAAATAAAAAATTAAGATTTAAATAAATATATTTATAAAATTAATAGTAAAAATATAGGGTTGTTCTTTTATTCGGGTAAGGGAAATATATACTAAATATATTTATAATATTATTATATACAGAGCCTTAAAATCCTATTAATTAATTAAAATTTATAGGAAATTATAAAGGATCATAATTAGATTAGTAAAATACTAAACTAAGTATTTAAGAATTATTATTAGGGTGTATAAAACTATATTAATACGGAATTTAAAAATAAAAACCTTTTATTTACTATTCGATTTTTATTTAAATAAAAGAGTCCGGGCCTTCGAAGAAAGGCTCGTTCGTACAGACTAAGTAAAATTCGTCTGGGGAATAGTAATTTAGGTAATTAATTATATTCGGATATAATAAATTAGAAATTAGTTATTTACTAATAAATTAGAGAATAGTATGATTAAAATTAAATAAATTAAAACGTAAATACTAATAGAAAAATTATTAGTAATTATAATTGGCCTCCCTCCGGAATTAGGGTCCCCGCTACTACTATTATAAATCCTAAAACCTATAATTATTAATAGGAAAAAAATAATTAGAGGATATAATAAATGGAAAATAAGTATTGTACTATAACTATTGATTAATATTAATAGCAGTTAAATTAAATTAGTAGTATAAATTTACTATTACCGACCTTACTCTTAAATTTAATAGCGAAATTATTTAATAATATATAGTTAATACGAAGAAAGAAAAGAAAAAGAGGGGAATTCGAATATTAGAAGAAAATAATAATAAATTATATTTATTAATTAAAGCGAAGAGCTCCTTCCTAATTTAAGTTAAAATAGAGGTTATAAAACTTTAGGCTTTTCTCTTCCGGAGAAAGGTATTAAACGTTTAAACGCTTATTTATACCTATAAATTAAAAAAAGAGACCTTTATTTATATTATTCTAAACTACCTTAATACCGAAGGCTTTTTCTAATTAAATATTAAGAACTAATTATTAACGAAAGAAGAACTCTAGAATTATTTAAATAATGGAATTAAAACCGAAAAAATTTTATTATAAGTATTAAAGTTAAATAAATTAAAGGAATATTATTTAATAATCAAATTAGAAGAGGAGTAATATAAGGAATTTACGAAGTATTTTTAAAGAGGGAATAAATTATTAATAATATTAGAATAAAATAATAAAGGGATAGGGAGGAAATAATTATATTAACTATAAATACTATTTATATTATAATTATAGTAAAAATTGAAATACTTCTTATTTAACGCTTAATTACGTTTAAAAAACTCTTCGAAAAGCTCTATTATATAAATCTAATTTATAGTAATATTATAATACTATTAAACCTAATTATTATTTATAATAGGGCAGCTGAGGGTATTAACGGTTATAGGACTATTAGAGGTAGTATTATTATTATTAAAACCGGAGATTATATAAGTAAGAATAGTTATATTATTACTATTAGGATTAAATATAATACATACAGGAATAATTATACTACTATTAGAATTAAAAGTAATATAAACCGGACTTATTATATTATTAATACTAGGGCTAGAAGGAGTATAAATATAGAAGATATCCTTTATATATAATATATAATATTCTTTCTACTAGAAAATAATAGTATTATAGTATAGAATATAGGGAAGGTTAGTAATATTATTCGGGAGATTATTTTATATTAAATAAATATATATATACTTAGTAAATTATTAAATAGTACGAACAAAAGTATTTAATCTTCTATAATATTTAGCCGGGCTATTTAATATTATAATAACAATTACGGATTAATTAGTATTATAAGTATTATAAAGATTAATAAGAATATTTAATATATATTTACTAATAGTATAAATATAGGTTATAGTTTGGAAGTTAATAATTAGGAATAAAATATTAAATAGAAAAAAAGGGCGAAAAAGAGAAAAACTATAGAATTTATAAATAATTAAAATAAAGTGAATTTTATTAGTAATAATTTTACGAAAAGTATTGGGACTAATAGGTCTTTCGTTAGATTTTGGAATTGTAATAAAATTTAAAATATAATAAAAGTAAGGGATTTTATAAATAATATTATATAAATTAATATAAAGATTAGGAATAATAGAAGGGATGAATATATTAGTTCTAAGGGATTTAAAAATCCGGATTATTATAAAGGATATAAAAAAATATTATAGGCTTTAAATAAATTAGGGCTATAAAATTAAGAGAAGCTGTAGAGCCCGGAAATACTTCCGGGGAGGAAATTTTAGGGTTAGAAATAAAATAAATCGGGTTAGGATAATTGTAATTAGAAAAAACTATTTTAGAGGATATTATAATAAGGAAGAAAGAAAGTAAGAAAAAATTAAAAAGGGGCGTTGCGAGGAGGATTATATAATTAAAAGAGAAGGCCCCTACGCTATTATAAATAGAGAATAAAATCGAGGGTTAGGAGGTAAAGGAATAGGGCGGAAATAAATATAAATAGGAATAACGAAGCGGAGGAGTAGGGATATAGGCGGGAAAATAGGATAGAAAAGCGGGAGGAAAACGGAGGAAGGAATAGTAAAGGCGGAGAAGGAAAAGCGGTAAAAGAAAGTAGCATCCCTAACTATATTTCTATTATTCTTATTATTCTAATATTAGAATAATATAGTAAAGGAGGAAATAAAATTAATTTACTATAGTAGTAGGTAAGAACTATTATAATTATAAGTAAAGTAGGAGTAGTATAGGTAAATTATAACTAAAATAAAATTAGGGGTTTTTATCCAGCAGCGCTTAACGCCGTACGGTTTTCCCTTTAGAGAATTAGAAAAGGACCCTATGCTAATAAGGCGCTATAGTTATATAGCTAGGGTAAAAGAATATTAATTAATTAAATACTATTATTAACGTATATAAAATAACCTTTAATAACCGGTAATATAAGAGGGGGGGTAATTATATTAGCCTAGTCTTCTTTACTAATTAACTTTCTTAGTAGTATTGTAAGGCTATACAATTCGTATAATAGAACTATTATATTATATATTTGTAGATTGGGCATTATAATTATTATCTTTTTTCTCTTTTTATTAAAAAAGAGTCGATTGTTTTTAATAGAGGGGTACTCTTGCTAGTTATAACCTTCTTTCTCGTTCTTATGATCTTTATTAAGAAAAATATACTCTCTCTTTTTAGAAATAATTATTGGGTTAGTTACTAATATAAAAGGGTTAATTAACTTTGATAGTACTATATTAGGGTTAATTGGGTATAGACTAGTCTTTTCCTAAATAGATATAATAACCTACTTTTTAAAAGACTTACTATATATTTTGTATAAATTATTAAAAAAGTTGAGTTTACTATATTTAATATTGTAATAGGTAGTCTTTTTATATATATCCTTTTAATAGTTATATTTGCAGATTAAAAATATACTAATATTGAGAGGTTATAAGAAATAAGTAGAGTAAGGGGGTAAGAGGAAAAGGATAATATTGTTCTTATAATAACATTCGTAGAAATCGATAGTATAATAACTACTATAGTTATTTAATGAAAGAAGGCGCTTCTCTTATTTATCGATAGGTATAGAGTATTAGTTCTAATATTTAAATTAATATAATACAAATTAGTCGTTAATATAGCTTTTTAGTAAGGTAGATAGAATTATTTTATTGTAGAGGTAATTATTAATATAATTCTCTATAATTTTGAGCCTAGGGAGGATGATAAATAGTAGAATAATACGGTTAGTTGTTAATATATACTTAATAATAGTAATTAACTCTCTAATATTTAGATTAAATATTTATACTATTGAGATCTTTTAATAAGTCTAAACTATTTAGAACTTAGTGAAATAGTCGACTCTATAACTAAATTTATTTCTATTCTATTAATTATTTAGTATAATATTATACTTTGTAATACAATTACTATATAACCGATAGACCTCCTTAATACTAATTTTAAATTATATTGCTTTTATAATTCAAGCTAGAGATTTGGTGCGTGTGGTTTTGAAGTTGTTATAGCGGTCTATATATTGCTTAATTTATTATTAGAAAATATTGTCAGGCTTATTATTTAATTGTAAAATCTATTATATTACTTTCTAAAGTTTATAGTTGGTTACCTCTCCTTTTATATAGAAGTTAAATATAATATATTACAATTAACGTTAATTAGGGGTAAATAAAGTTAATTAATCAATAATAAAACGAATATTAACTTAAATTAATATAGTAAAATCCTCTTTATTTGTTAACCGTTTATTGAGGCTATTATTGTATAATTTGGGTAAGGCGCCGTTAATATAATTTCGTATGGCGTAATATAGTGTATTATATATAATCGCGGTAGTTTGAATACTTTTAAACTAGTTTCGAGAGTAGGTATTAGTAATAAATTTAATTACTTTATTAATATCTTCTTTAGGGATACCTTTCTAATAAAGTTTAGATCTAACCTTCTAAACCCTTGGCGTTATTGTATAGAGCTTATTTTGTAGTAGTTGTATACAATTTATTAATTTGGTGGTTAGTATAAAAAAAGAAGTTGAAGAATAAAAAGCGCGATTGCGATTGGGCTTAATTAGTATGTGTATTCGATATGTACTAATATAAAAAAGTATTTGTATATAAATTGTATACTAGAATAGTCAAAAACGAAAAAGGGGTATTGCTTTTTGATTTATACTACTAATTTATAAGATATAAAAAAAGTAAATATATTACTAAATAGAGAAAGAGAAGGAGTATAAGCCCTTGTATTTATATTTTAAATATATACGTTGTATGATTAGTAGTTACTATTTGAATACTTTTATTGTATTTATTGATATGTAGTAATATTAGGCTACTTTTATTTGCTAGTAAATTTGCGGGTGGGCTATGTATCCTTTCTTTTGCTAATCGCTAGTAATTTTGCTAATCGCTAAACCAGACCCCATGCTGGCGTATGGGGTCTGAGGCGTTTCTAGCCCAGACGAGTAGGGCAGTTATTAGTTTATTGAATTATACTCTACCAACTTTATTAAAGATTTCGGTTATACTACTATCAATTTTATTTATATTACTAGCAAGATCCGTCCCTCCATCGTATATAGTAAATTTACGTTAACCGCCAAACGGGGATATCCTTAGAAGGGAATCGCCAAAATACTAAAAACGAATTTTAAGAAGTAAACCTTCGAAGTCAGGGAGGGATATACTATTTACAACCATACTACTAGTATTATAATACAAATTCGTAGGGTCTTTAAGGTAGAGTATAAGACCTTCGTTTCCTAGTATATCTACTGCCCTATTGTAAGGAACTGTAAGATTGTAGAAGATTTGTACAATTAATTCCCGGATCTTTATTTTATAACTAGATAACTTGAGAACCTTCGATATATATTCAAACGAAAAATTAATAATAGTTATAACCCCTTCTAATTTATAATAAAGCTACTTATAAAGAAGGGAGTCTACTTTGAGGTTAACTAAGTAGAGGGTAGTTCTAGTAATGAGAGTAAACCGACTACCCTCTTTTAGAGTAATCCTTAGTATAAGGAATTCTAGCGCTATAATCCTACTATTTAAATATACAATAATATATATAAAACTAATAATTAAGGGCTCGCCTTCTTTTGAATTATTAGTATAATTAGTACCGGGTACGCTTTTAGCTACGGATTTAGCCTTATTAATAATGAGAGATAAGAGGGATTTAATTAATTAATAGATTAAGTTAATATTCGTCATAAGATTATTAGCGCCGCTACCCTATTAATTACAATTATAGACTATAATATAATAATAAGGGTAATGATTAAGCGAATCTATATTTAAGTTTGATCCTAGTTCTATACCTTTTATATTAATAAGAATATAGTATTATATATTAAGTAAAAGTAGGATAAAAAGGCAGCCATCCAAATTAATAATATTCAAGCCGCTACTAGTATAGTACAAATATAGCGAAAAAATCGGCATTAATACAACCAGTAGCCTAGCCGACCGCCCAACGACCCCAACTAGTCCAGCTTAGTAATATAATAAATTTAGAGAAATTTAATAAGGAGGATTAAAAAATAGTCAACCGCCTTAACCGACTAGTAGATAGCTCAAATATTTTGGAAGCACTCCCTAATATTATAGAATATTTATAGTCTAAATTTTATACTCTCTAAAAGTATATATACTATACGTATACTATTAAGGCTTTCAATACTATTTGGGAGAGGCTTTATAACTTCTTTTTACAAATAAACAATAATTATTATATATTTAAAAAAAATATATA